>NC_068357.1:93199533-93322033 GCF_020536995.1 Dreissena polymorpha
AGTGATAGAAATCCAATGAATATCACACAAACACATACTAAATACTAGCATAATAATCCAATTATCCAATCCACTTTATAAAGTACGCAAAGATGTTATCGACAGCTCTACAATTTTGCAAAGAGCCATTAATACAAAAGTTAATAGACATCTGACTTCTTCTATTGATTCCAAACGTGAAACGAAAATTTTAACAAATTACCAAACGACTATGTTGAACTTGATATCCCGATTACGTAATAATGACCGACAGTAAGCGTTAATTAGAATTTAATAATATTTGTTTTGTAACAATGCGCACAATCTGCGATAAAAGGTCTTTTAAATACACACATACACGCATGTCATCATCATTTATCATTGCAGGATGTGTTCACGTCATATGCGGAAGAACCCACATATTTATCCTTTTTAAAATAGCGGGACTCATCATTACTGCCAACCCAGTAAAGTCACATGTTCGATCCCGCGTCTATCGGCGTGTATTGTGTTAATACATTTATACATAGTTTCTTTGTATACATGAGCATTATTATTATTGTTGTATTTTTTTGCGTTTGATCTAAATGCTTTACTGAAATAAATCCTACAATAATTCGATTCCGTGGAGTTTCTATATGCATTTTTTAATATATTTGTGTTTTTAAAAATTTCAGTTCCGTTGGATGTTTAGATTTTAAGTACCATGCTGTAAAATCAATCCTGTGAACAATGAAGAATTGTTGAAGCAACACCAGTCAAAGGACTTGTTTTAGAATTCAAGCATTCTTATTTTGACGAATGGTAAGCTTTATGGTAAGTTAAGAATTCGTTTGCTTATTTTGTCTTCAAATTTAGTTACTAAATAAAATACTTATTTTTATAACATCGTATTTTGACTTCTGTTAGGAATACCGTTTCGTACAAAAAAGCGTCGCTTATATATTTCCGATTTACTTTACGTTATCTAAGTTATATTTACGTGAATATAAAAAACTTTTAATTATAACGGTAAAGCGCTTCAGAATTTTGTTGTTAATGCATTACATTTTAGTTTTTAAAATACTTTTCTGAATTATTTATGTTTTATTTGAAACATAATAAATGCGTGTTCAATGCGTAATTTGCTAAAATAATTAGTTATTAACAAATTTAAATGTTGTTGGAAATAAAATTATATATGAATTTGAATTTAATTACTTAAAGTTATAGAGGACATCGTTAGTACGTGAAACATAATAAGACCACGTGTATAGAGAAAAAAGAACTAATGTCAACAGACTAATTATTACAATATAAAGAAGTGAAACTCCAGCTGCTGGAGCAGTATTGCATCTCATTATATACAATCAGTTGGTCCTGTATTAAGGCAAGTGACCAATTGCCGAAACTGTACACAACAGCACAATACATAACAACAGTAACACATATAAGAATAAAGCTGGGGTCACCTCCTTGGAACGGTCAATGCAAAGCATTGGGGGTTTGACCGGTTTTACAGCGCGCAACCTCACACTTGGCCCAGCAATATTCATGTTACATATAAGTGTAAATAAATTTTAACCTCATAGCAGTGTAACTCAAATTAAACAATAATAAAAGGGAATAAAAACACATTCAATTTAATTACCGTTTAATTACTCAATGGAAGGAACGAGACCAGAGCAACAGTTAGAACTTTTTGAGGAACGATGAAATGAAACTACGAACGAAAAGCACAAAACACAGAAATAAAAATATACGTATATGGACAAAATACATTTCCTTTTTTATAAAAAATTGCTTTGCCTAAATTATATGGAAGAGTATTGACCGATGCTTTTTCAACATATCGAGTAAAAATGAAGTTAGTATTTATCCCATCCCTATTAAAGATATCCAGATATGTCTAAGACACTTTTTTGGGGAAAAACGACAACCTCAGTTTGATAGATGACGTTGAAAACATTATGCGTATAAATGTCAAAGTCGACCACATGAGTCGCGTTCTGAGAAAACTGGGCAAAATGCATGTGCGTAAAGTGTCGTCCAAGATTAGCCTGTGTAGTCCGCACAGGCTAATCAGGGACTACACTTTCCGCCTAAACTTGATTTGTTGGTAAGGAGAGACTTCCTTGAAACTAAAAATACCATAAAAGCGGAAAGTGTCGTCCCTGATTAGCCTGTGCGGACTGCACATCAAAATGGGTCTAATAGGGGCAACATATTAAAAAGTATATAAATTTAGAAGAAAAAACACGCACAATATTGGCATTTAATAATAGATACAATCATATAATAAAAATAGTGTGTGTATTCTATATTTAAAAAAGTAGAATAAGGGTCCTGGTGGTTTTGTCATTCTTGTGTTGACATATGGCTATCAAAATTATGAGTATTTCATGAATCAATTGATTGGGCATGGTTATTTTCCACTCAGTATAGAGCAATTGTATAAAGCGATGTCGACTGTTAATCCTTCGCATGGCTCCTACCCCCCTTAGGCTTTTTACTTTTTCTGACCTTTTTCTAACTCGTCTCTTTCAAATTGATCATTTTATAATATATTATTTTTCATTAACGTATTGATGTTTTAGTAAAGTTGATTGATCAATAAATATATACATTTAATTTTCATAGAAGTAATAATCCAGTTTTCCCGTGTCATAGTACCTTTTTAAATACATCTAACAATACAAACGCTTGTTTGTTTTTTAAACAACTTTTATCGTTCTTTTCATATGAGTGGGCATTCAGAGCCTATTCGGTTTAAAAAACAATGTTTTTAATGACATGTAATCATTTTTAAGTATTTTTTTACGAATTCGTTAAGAGTAAAGTGTTTTCCCTTTAATAATTATTGGAGGCAAATCGTTCATATGGTTTGTTAATCAGCATTAAATATTCATAAATGTAATACAACTGGATATTATGTTTTTCATTCTAGACTTAATTCAATTTAAGTTGCAAAATTATAAATGTTTGAATGTAAACATAAATATTTTTTGTGTTTCTATCAATTTATCAATCTTTATTTCATTAAAAAACAAATTCATCAAACTTGAAGTTGAATAATTTGAAATCGAACGTGATTATAAAAAGTGGCTTCATAGCAAACATGATTGCTGTACAGTTATTTCATGTCGCCCTATGGATTGAACATGTTCAAATTGGGGGCTAATTTCGCTCAAATTGGGTTCTAATTTTTGGAATAATGTTTTCAATCAATGCAACACCTGATTTCGGCCTACCTTCGTGATCGCCGCCTGGCGACATTTTGTAATTGTAAGTCGTTACGTCCGCATGGCGGGACATCATGGACGCCATGCCGTGCGGATGGTGAAGCTGATTGCTCATCGGCGTCTGCGACAGTCCATCCGGTACGCGCCATGGGCAGAACGTCGAGGCGGCGCTCATCTGGTGCTGCGGAAGAGACTCCCGGACGTTGTTCACGTTAACGTAACACTGATTCATTCCGGGCTCCTGTTGAAGTTGACCAGAGGCCACGGTGCTGGATGTGTAACTTCCTGTACAGTGGTTGTACATTGGTAGGTCTCGCGAGAAGTACATCAGATTCCCAGACGACATAGACTGGTGTTCGAGCAGGTCTGGACTTGTGTTCTGTCGACATGCGGTCGCGTTCCCGAGCCCCAGCAGTTCCTGTATCGCAAAGGAGGGCCGCTGGCTTCCACTATACATTGAGTTGAAATGACCACCACTTCCAACATACGGTGACTGGAATCCCGCGGAAATGTGGGACGCATTTCCGTTCAACAATCCTCCAATGTCATCTGCACAGAAACCTCGTTCGATCATTTTTTAATATTATTTATTCAGTTTATCACAAGACAATAAAATAATAAATTTAAATTTATATTTTCGTTTGATGTTTGATTTTCCGCTTTTCTCAAATACATCAATGATGGAAAATATTGATGAAGCGTTAATGTTTATAGTCCAGTTTACTTAAAAGCTTGTCTTTGCTCTAACACCAATTTACGTTTCACGCGAGACTCATATCAGCTTTGATAATCTCCGATTTTGTAAATAAGGCTCTTAATCGAATAACACTTGTCACTGTCAAAAACTACACTTGTCATTAATCTCCTAATGTCTCGTATACAGAATGAAAATCTACCATTCAAATTACCAGGCACTAAACTCATCGAAAACCAATGTTAGCTATTTATCAAAATCCATTAGGAGTCGGGATCAGCAAATTAATATTTTACTTGTGCTCCCTAGCAAGGCGGTCTTTTGCGATCCATTAGGCCGAGTTAGTTACCCCGGAAAATACACGTACCGAGAAAATGTTTGTTTGACATTTAAATTAGCTACGTTCTCCGATTAATAGCGCCGCCCACGGTATTCGACAGAGCGGCTCCGGCATAGTAGACCAATAGCGCGCCAGCTTAACATTGGGGATGTAAGAGTGCTGATCTCCGATTGGTTGAAAGACTCGGCAGAAGTTACACAGCGGGGAAAACGATGCGGGTTTTCATAATTTGTACACCGGTTTAATGACAGATATTTAAAAAGAAATAGCTTTATCAATTTAATTATCATGAAAATAATGTAAGTCGAAGTACATTATAGTTCCCGGATTTTAAATAAATGAATTAATCTCATGTTAATGATTAATGTTACCATTCATTGGCGTTCTTTCTCTTGCAGAATTGTTGCCTGTAGCAAACAACTAGAAGAATATTTATATAAAAAATTCCTACCACGGTTGTATTGTTTTCTGACAAAAAAATACAGATTTATTCTTACGGCAAAAAGCGATGGGCGTCTGTTTAAAGGTAGGGCCTTAGTAAAGTTATTCTGTAGTAAGGCGATTTTCTACTCTAATATATGAATTACGCAACTCAAAAATACTGTTACTCAGACCGCATGAGGTAAGCTCTTCGCAGTGCGTATTTCCGCTCATCTCTATGAAATATCACGCCTGCCTGAATACCAACGTAGAATTTTCGCGGATTTGTCTACATACCAATTGTCACCATATGTACTTATTGCGTTATGACGGAAAGCGGTCACCATTCTTCAGGAACAAGTAAGCAATCAGACGAAAATTAGCCGGACCATTTACGTTCGCAGCGTGCCTTCGTCTACCGGATACTAACCTTCAATAAGAATTTCTGGTGGTTTCTTAACTTAAAAATCGGTACGAAATTTGCGTAAGGCTGCGTAACATTTTCTTTTGTGGCATCCAGAACAATCGAGCTTATTACTAACTATATGCATAGATTCTGTTTAGCAAGCATGATTACAGACAAAAATTACCAAATAAATTAGCGGAAGTGTATTGCATATTTATTTTTTAGTTTATTTTGTTGACGTGTTGCGTTCTTAGAAAGCGCTTTTTGGAAAATACAAATTATTTATGCTTGCTCTACTCATTATGTACGTCATGTTTATTCTAAGGTGTTGGATGACGGTATAAGCTCTGCCCATTCACGGCAAGATGTTACAAGCGACAGCAGAATCGATGCATGATAAATGGCATGACAATACTTATTTCATGTTGGTAAGTAGAAAAAAAGTTCTGCTTAGGGCAAACGAGTACCCGAAAATATTTTCGAAATAGTTTTTAATACTTTTAACACCAATTAAAAGATTCATAAACTCGAGTTAACTTTTGAAACAAAAACTGACACAAGCCTCATGTGATAATGGCATATACTAGTATGTATGGACATACTAAACTTACAAGGTGCCTATTCATGTCATGGTACAAGTTATTATTATACCATGTACATAGAAGTTTCTTTGTTTTCTGGTATCCGCAATCTGGTGGGAGAACGATGCTTGTAAAATAATTTACCGTACATTGAGGTAAATCATTTAATATTATGCGTCTAATTTAAGCAATGAAACGTTCACACAAGATCACTCATTATTTCCAACAGCTTATTTATGGATATTTGTAAAATATGTATGCACTCCTACCCCCCACCCCCACCCCCACCCCCGATTTGAAGCAAAGCCGTTAATGAGTTAAAGAGATGGATATTAAGTATTGGACATGTTCATTGATCTAAAAATCGATAGGGGCTTTCGTTCCCAAAATACCGCGACTTGCCAGTATACAAATTTATATAGTCATGTATGCTACAGCGTTCTCCATGTTCATTCAGCTGAAGCGGGTTTTAAGCTAATAGACCATATGACCTTGATTTCTGAGTGTTTGACCTAAACATTGATAAACTTGTTCCTTTTCTTCCGAGTATAAACATCATAATGTAATGTATATTTCATGTATAACATGTAAATATCATCCGAATTCATTCCTCATCCGAATATCGGTGCACATTATTTTTGTTGTTCACATTTTGTCTATACAATGCACTGCATTTAGCAAGTTAATGTTCTCCAAGATCTAATATATTTATATATTTGTATTTACCTTGTGTTTAGTCCATTATATGTTGTTTGTTGTGAGAATAATCCAACATATTCGAAATTCCTGCACTGTCAAAATCGTTGCAGCAATGTATATTGATGACGTCATACGTAGGAGTATGGTGGAGTGTTATTGCATGCATTTGACTTTAAAATAGGCTGTAAAATTATAATATTCACTCCTCTATTTGTATAAAAAGATGATATTTATTATAACTTGTAAACTCTTCATTTATATTAAGTGTTAAAACATAATAGTTTGCAGGGAACTATTTGAGACGCTGAATGCGTAAGAATTTCTTAAGATTTCATGCTGCAGCATTTAATATTGAATTGTTATACATGCATATTTAAAGGTGTCTATTGTTTCAAGTCATCAAACTTATTGCCTTCTTTGATTAAGATGTGATATTTATGATGATTGTCGATTTATTATTATTAGAAGTATGTTCTTGTTTACATGTAACCGTATTACTTCCATACATGGTGCAGGATGCTGCAGGATTGTGATTGGCTGCAGCTAAATCTTTGGCTGCAGCCAAATCTGCAGCATCCGAAGGGTATAAAAGGAGATTCTCCGCACAGTTTTGGCAACAGTTGCTAACAACAAACATCACTGTTCGATCATTTGAAAACCCTTCCAAAAAGTAAGAAACAAACAGTAATACTTCATAAAACATTTTCATTTCACGAATTAGAAGTAATAATCAGAATTTGTTTGTACATTAACTACTAACTACTGGTATTTAAGTAAAACGAACGTTTATAGTATTTCATAAAATATCAGTACTATTTATGATATTGACAGCCTTAAAGCAGAGCAACTGTTCACCAAACGTCCATCCTTTTTAAGTCAACTCTAACAGTTTAGAGATATTATTGTATTATATAATATTTAATGCTTGTCTGAATAAAGATGCATTATGTAAAACGTTAAACGGTCTCCGTCTTCCTGCTTAGAGTTTGTTGCTGGACTCAAACTCAAACTACAATTGAGCGCATAGAGATGAGCAATTGTATCTTACATGTAAGGTAGCTTACAATACTGACATGTTTTATAATGTCTAGTAAACAGCAAACTTATTTTGGATATCGTCTCGAGTGTCCAGCATACTAATTTTGATCCTCTTAGGTCAAAACATTATTTAGGTATCAATAGGAAACAAACTGGTCTTGAGAGAAAACAGTTTTTATATGACACACACCAATGTCCTTAACCTCTGAACTGTTGACCTAAAAATCATATGCGCCTTTCTTTTACACCGAGTAACAAGCGTACCAGCTTGGACAATCGAAGGTCAGGGCGTTCTTTAGACATATTAGAAACGAATTTCATCTTATAATACAATTTACCTTAAAATAAATATGTGTCTTCATTTGCAACAAAATATCCACCATGGAAACTTACATATTCGTAGGTAACACTGTCTCACATACAGTGTATATCGTTCCTTTACGGAATGCACAATATATGGGAAGACTGACTTACCGTCCGAGGCAGCAAAGAGCAACAACATTTGGAGCATTTAAAACATATTTTATTCTGATACAGTTGCTGACATGGGAAATTTCACAATAATACCAGTGTACATCAAGCCGCCACTTTAGTCATATGCTTGTCGCGGAAGATCAAATATACCACATTTGTCTCATCTCCAAGTGTTAAAATTACCCGTTAATTAGTTAAACAAAGCTAATCAAATCCCAATTAAGGCCCATTCGCAAACAGAAAGTGACTTTAGCAGTGTGTACACAGGTACTCAGGGTGTGGATACAAGGGATTTCTGTGTTTCTAGTGTGGCAAAATACCGGATTGTGATGCGATATACTCGGGACCGCTTACTGGCAATGTTTGCTTTTCTTATTAAAGGTATCTCTCAGTATCTACGATGATAATTGGTTCGATTGATAGATCAGTATTTACGAATATTCACGTATTTGTTCCAAACTGAGGCAGCAATTAGAAAAGCGTATAGTTTATTTATCGGTTGTTTCGTTGCCGGTGCTTCTGCTGTTGAGACCTAGGAGCAGGAAGAGGATATGAGTCTCAGTCTGTGAAAACTGGGTTAAAATCATATGCGTACAGTTTCGTCCCAGATTACCTCATGCAGTCCGCACAGGTTAATCAGGGACGACATTTCCGCCTAAATTAGATTTTGTTGAGAAAATACTTCTTTTACATGAAAATACCAAAAAGTGCGTTATGTGTCGTCACATATTACGGTAGATAGTGCGGGCTCCAAAAATAAGTCTGCAGATATGGGTATGTATCTCCAGATTATTGTTTTTATTAGAAACGTTATCGTAATCGTTTTATTTACCGGTTCCAACATGACGACCTTCATTTCACTGGAATAATTTGTAATTCTGAGTAATATGATTTTAAAATATGATATGTGGTCTTTATTTGTAACTGTTGAGGGTGCGACAACTTGCATTCCGGTAAGTACAGGTTCCTGAAAGCAGACTTGACCTACATATCGGAAGGTCAGCACTGTATATAATAACATATAATTTAAAGGGGCCTTTTCACAGATTTGGGCATGTATTTAAGTTTGTCATTAAAAAGCACCAGTAAAAAATCAAGAACACAATTGAAAAAAAAAGTAACCCTCAACCAGGCTCGAACCACTGACCCCTGGAGTCTACCACTTAGACCACTCGGCCATCCGTGCGCATACAATGAACGATGTATTTTATACTTTATATAAGCAATCCTCGTAGTTTCACAAAATATAACGGCAACAACAGAACTCTCCAAATTATTCAATCGTTTCGCGTTGCAACGCTTTATAATTTTCAGGTTTTTAAATCGTCAAAAGATGCATACTGTATAATCCGATAATGGCCAGTTAAGGGCATGGTAAATGTTAGTATTACTGTTTCCTCACAAATATCATAACTAAAACGAAAATTTGCGAATCTAAAATAACTTTTTTTTTATATCTTGTCAATTTACCAAAACGTGAAAAGGCCCCTTTAAATTAGAACTTCATACAGCCCCCCCATAGTGTATATGTGTATTGACCAAAAAAGGCAAGCCCAGTAATGCGTCATCAGTGGTTGGACCACCGGTCACTAATGGAGTGACCAAAGTCACTAGTTACTGAAAACCTTCAGTAAGTTTTGCATTTTTATCTGGTACAGGGTTTTTTCGGCATAACTGAACCTCCGTCATTGGATTCAACGCTTAATATTATATATATGCGGGTGTCTATTGGTTTGTCATACACAAGTTGAAAGGCATTTAGAAATGCTATTGGATATCGAAATAGGCAAGTTTAACAAACATTTGTTCCTGAGAACTACTCCAGTGCATATTTTTATTCAGGATTCCTTTGGTGATCACATTATATGAAAAATGTATGCGATTGTAAAAAAATGCATTTAGTATTTACGTTAAAATGAAATTAATTTCAATCTTTCCACATACAAACACGGCACATATAAATAGACGTTATCAGTCAACTTCGCCACTCTGCATAAGCAGACGATTTATTGCCTTAATCTAACTCACGGAGGATTCCGGAGATAGTCGATGTATCACGATTGTCTAGTTAGTATGTACAAATCATCTTTATCATCGTACGGTTTATCTTAACGAATATTATCGCGTCAAACATTGACAAAATTAGACTTTACATGTTGTGTTTTTCTAGAATTATTTTGCAATTTGTTGTACAGACGCACGTCAATATTCTGGCGTTTTTGTAAACCAATCTATACCATTTTTTACAATGACAAAATAAAGTATTGCGCTCATTCGCGTGCTAGTCTTTTTTTTTCGAGAACAATACAACGTACGTTTTTCAGCGTGTGAAAGTGGGGGTCGCGCTGAAATTTTAACTTATTTTTAAAACAATAAAAAATGCTTTTAACATAATATTCTGCATATCTTTGAATATTCTATTCAGAGTGGTGAATAGTAAAAACATGAACGAAACAACGTTTGGCTGACCTACCTTTCTTATTTTGGGTCAATGTAAGTGGAAACAAATGAAACAAATGACATTGTTGGTTTTATATTGCCTATAAAGACTTAAGTTCATAAATGTAAAATCTCAAGTATATGATGTATACATGTCAGGTAGAAACTCTGCAGCAGCCCACCCGTTTCATCCTTGCCTCCAGACCCCAAATGTAGCGGTGATCGAGAAGAAAAAGATGGGGAAATGATTTGTATCGCATGCTCAAACTGTTGATTATTCGGCTTATTGAACAGAGCGTTGAGACAAGTTGTGTTCAATAATTAACATAATTATCTGATTATAATATGTTATGGCCCCAAAATTGTTATATGTTATAGAATACGTTTTGATAAGCTTTCAATCAATAGCTAAATGCGTAAAGGTCATTTAAACATACAATATGTAGCATGCAATTTTGCTGGGTAACCATCACAAAAAGATGTCTTTAGATGGGCTTAAATCAGCTGTAATAGCGAGCTTTTACGTTTATAAATGAACTTCACTCCTGTCATATCTTGACATCTTTAGCACTTCACAGGGTCATAATAATAGTCATATAATTTTTTCATCAACATGTTGAATGTAAAGTCGAATTTCTCCACCAATACGAATTGTTTTAAGAAACTCTGGCGGATATGTTAATCGGGGAACATTAGTTGATATTATTTTCGGTGCAAAAACGTTTTCAGTGGTATACCTTTAAAGAAATATTTTAATAAAGTGCTAAATAGGGGACAAATACCTGCATCGTCGACTTCAAAAAGCCATATTTCAATTTATCCTGAATAATACTAACCTGGAATTTTCTAACATACATGATAATACCTCCTTTTTTTCTATATACCAAAATATATTTTAATTCAAAAATGCCTTTAAACAATTATATAACTGTATTTACTTACCCCACCGAAATTCAGCAATATTTATCGGAAACTTTTCCAAGCAGGTCGAACTTTTCACATCAGATCGGGTTTCTGGGGGTGTTTATGTTGTACAAATTCCGCTTGGCAGTATTTTTTCATAAGGAAGGGCAATAACTCTGGCGTTTTCGGTCCGATCTTGTCCGTTATCGAAAGGTCATTGAGTGTATGGTCAGGGGCAAACTTACTAGTTTGGTCAAAATTAAATGATGTTAGTTCTATTACCGACTAATGCCTCAGTCATAAATAATCCGTACGCCGTCCGATGAGTGACACAAACTCGGCCCTTAAGGGCGACGAACGAGCATCGGCCGTTGATTGATCGGCAATCGGTCAGTTTGAGAAAACCTTATGGTTTGAGCATCAGAATGTAAATCGGACGGCTATCGTCGCGGTATCGACATTGTCACATAGAGCCGCAAGAATGCCGGAAAGTTTTAATGAATCGAACGTTGTCCGGACGGCATTTTGACGGAGAACTGTCGTGCTCTTTGCAGGCGTCGGACGTATTCCGCAAGGTAAGCGTCTCGCACCGTCTTATATATAATGCGTGCAGTCCATAGACTTTCTTTTGCAGGCTGTTGTATGGTCATACACAGAGAGCAGCGAGTCAAGAGGCTGACATCGCCTCAACATTGTAGATGCTGCTATGGTAGCAGTGTAGGAGTTCGAAGAACCACGGCGACGCAAAAGAAGATGGGAAAGACGATGGTGGGTCAAGCCTAGGATTCAGAGACGAACCCTCTAAGAGCAAAACTAGACCCTTTTGCATAAATGCGTCTGGAGAACCCTTTCGAACTAAAATTCGAAGAGCATCCGTGCTAATGCAAAATGCATTGGAAATATTTCCAAGCATCCTGCGTGCATTCGTTTTAATTTTGTGTTTTTATCAATGATCTGTGATTGTTGTCGAAATAATCAAATCTATCTAGGCACTACCGAATTAGGTTTGTTTGTGTGCAACTACAGCGCTAAGTACCTAAACTGGAAAATTTGAATGTGCTGAGAATGCGGAATCACAAAGCGCGTATTGTAAGAGTGACTTAAACCATACCATTTTAGAGATATGATTTCAAACGCCTTATACATTTTTGTTTTTTTTCAGTACACAGCCTCCTCTGAGCGTTGGCATAAAGCTGGCCATCACCTTAAGCTTCTTGGCCACAGACAACTCTACCATTCACTTGCGTTTGACTTTCGAGTGGCCCACAATACCATACCCCTGTTTGTGCATTTGGTGTGTCGTGCAATCGTGGAAAAAGTCAAGGACGAAGTATTCAGAACAACGTCAACCACTAAAGAATAGCGTGCAGTGGAAGCGGTGTTCAGAGAACGGTGGGACTATCCACACTGCTGTGGAGTAATCGACAGGAAGCATGTGGCCATCAAGAAGCCGAAAGACAGTGGATCTCTCTTTTACAACTATATGGGCTTCTTTTTTTATCGTGCTGTTTGCAGTGACAGACGCTCAGTACAAGTTCTTGTGGGCAAAGGTTGGTTCACCTGGCTCCAACTCAAACTGTGGTATTTTCAGCGAGTCTTTTATGTCACAGACCCTTGAACGCAATACAGTTGGTTTCCCAGAGCCTGATTTTTTGCCTGATGACGACCTGAATATGCCCTACTTCTTCGTGGGTGACGACGCGTGTCCTCTTCGCACATACATGATGAAATATTACGCCAATCGGTACCTCAAGATGGACGAACGTATTTATCACTACAGGACATCAAGATTGCGCAATGTCGTCCAAAACGCATTTGACATACTCGCAATGAGGTGTCGCTGCATACTTGGTACATAGGGCGTTGTTCCGTAAACTGCCATCTTGATCGCAAATTGCTGACTGGTGCTCCACAACCTTATGAGGACGAGGTATGCAAACCTTCAAAACGTTGATGTTGATGAAGAGGATGATGACCATCAACTGATTCCGTGGGCTGGGATATACAAAGTCGTCATGCAAGAAGTGGAGGAAGAGGGCCGAGGTACGATGGCAACAGCAGCGGCGAAATGCTCCAGCTTGCTAAGGATTTATATGTGGCTGCAAAGGCTCTTCTTTTTCCTGATCATGCTGTTCATCATCGTGCTGATCCAGCTGATCTTCTGATTGAGAAGGTTGCATATGCCATGCTGCGACCTTTCTCTTTGGCATCTTGACTCGAAAATGGAAGCTGTATGTGTTGGCGTTGAATCTACCCACGTTATCTGTCCACGTGCATTAACGTGAATCCTTCGGTCGTATGACGAGCTCCGTCCGGCGTGTGTCATTTATCATGCGGAGGCCCTACGGCAATCAGATGGTCGCCGGCCGATGTACCGGTATATGTCCCTAGGAAATACCTTGATTTTTGTCGATAAACATACAATGAGTCTTATGTCGGGCGATCGCCGGGCGATAACCGTGCGTTGATCGTCCGATCTGTTTTCGATCTCAACTCGATGCCTTCTCGGGCCCGACGTCGGGTAACATTTTAAGTGAGATTTAAAATTAATCCGGACGCCGCCCGTTGCTACAAAATGACCCGGTGTCCGTGCGATCATCGGCCGGGCGCTAGCCCGAGAAGAGAAAAAATACGTTATCAACGGATCGGACGGTGATCGTTCTCTATTTGTGACTGAGGTTTTACCAATTCATTCTCAGTATCGCTTCAAGCGTAACGGTTTTGTTATTTTTTAAAAACTTATTTAGACACATTTGAGGCGTTAAATTACAAGTCGTACGTTTCCACTAACCCGATCGACACTTGTTTGTTGTTTCAACACTGAACGATTTTGGTACTCCTTCTTGGGTTTTATATTATCTTTGCTAAATTCAATCTCATATTCACCAAATCGACTGTTAACTTTGCAATAATATTCTTAAGCTAAATTTTATTATGAAAAAATACTTTTAAAGTGAAATTATATAGAGATTTGGAACAGTTCTGCAAATCATTGCATATTCTTATTAAAGTGGTGAATACCCAAAAAATGTTAATAAAAACCAACATTAGGTGACCTACCCACTTCTTTTGGCAATGCGAGTGGAAACAAATGGCACGTTCCTATGGGCCTTATGTTGACTTTAAAGTAATACATTGTACAATTGCATTTATAAGATGTGAACATGTCAGGTAGAAGATCTGCAGAAGATCACCCGTTTCATGTTTGCCTCCGGACTGCACATATAGCGGCGATCGAGAACTAGCAGATGTGAACATGATTTAGAATTTTACACTTTCAGTTCAAACTCCCGTATTCGCTACCTAATTAAAAGAGCGTGGAGACAAGTTAATGTTCAATGAATTACCGAATTATCCTATTATAATATGTAAAGTACCACCAAGTAATTGATATCATATTGCACGATGGAACGATGGCTTTTAATCAATTAAATACTGCGTAAATGGCTTTTTACCCTTTCCCATTCAGAAGCAAAGTGAAAATGGCCATAAGCAAACAGTATAAAGCCAGAACAGCCTGCAAGTTGCTCCCAGTCTGTTCAGGTTTTATGCTGTTTGTTGCTCACCAGTATCGAAAGATTGGAAATGAAGCCTTTACAACTTGAATCTAGTAAGAAAGGTCTTTAATGAATTTAACTTTCTAAGGGACTACACAATGCATCAAAATACGTATCTAAGTGGTAAAGGATTAAACATACGATATGATGCATGTGAGTTCGGCCGGATGAGGCCATTGCGGTACGTGAAAACCAAGATCAGCCCGTGGCGTCCGCGTTCCTGGTCCGATCACGTTCATTATAAAAAAAGGCCCTTGATTGAACGGTCATGGACAAATATTTCGAGTTTTTGCAACTTAACAGTATATGCCAAGTTTCTAATGAGACTTAACAATTCATTTCTAGCATCGCTTCAAGCGCAACGGTTTGGCAAACTTTAAGTGTTAACGTATTTAGACAATCTTTAGGCTTCAAGTAAAACGTTGTAATTTTCCAATAAGCCGACCGTTCTTCGTTTTTAAGCCAACCATAAACTTTTGATTGTTTTCAGATTAAGTTTTTTCATCTTTGCTGAATTCTATCATATTTACTAAATTTACAATTAACGTTGTTATAACTAAAACAACATTCGAACCTACTCATTACCTTCGCTAAAAATTAAAAATGCTAAAAAATAATGTTATATGGAGATTGGCTACTGTTCTGCATATCTTTGCATATTCTTATTAACGCGTGATAAAGTTAACAAAAAAGTTTAGCAGACCTACATGTACCTACCCTTTTTGGTAAACATTGTGGAAACAAATGATATTGTCGTGTTGGTCATATGTTGTCTTTAACGTTAAATACCCGGTAACTTACAATTTTAAGTCTAACATTTAAACATGTCAGATGGGAACTTTACTGAAGCAGGCCACCCGTTTCATCATCGCCACAGGACTCCAAATGTAGCGGAGATCGAGAAGAATAATATATGAAATGATTTGTACATGTGTGTATTTTGAAACAAGTAAAAACACTTTCCGATTCAACAGTATATTGGACAGAACGCGGAGACAAGTTAATGCACCATGAATTAATGATTTTTTGTAATATGAAAAGGGCCCGAGTTTATTGATATAATACGATTTGGATAAGCATTGACATAAAACGATTGGATAAGCTTTCAATCAAAAATATGCTGCGTAAATGGCTTTCACACATAGGATATGATGCATGCGAGTTTGGCTGGATGTAACCGTCACAAAAATATGTCTGGAGAAAGGACTGTGCCTAAGTAGACTAAGATTAAAGTTTGTAAAACGTTACGGTTGTCGTTCTATGTACTAGTTCTAACTTATATACAGTACGTATTATAACGACGTGCCTTTAACTGAAATAGTGCTCATTTGTATACTGAGAAATATGAATAATTTATGATGTGTAATTATGATAGCTTTTCTTATGTCCCCCAGTCTATACTGAGGGACATATTGTTGTTGCCTTGTCTGTTTGTTGGTTTGTTTGCGTCAAAAATTAACATTGGCCATAACTTTTGCAATATTGAAGATAGTAACTTGATATGTGGCATGTATGTGTATCTCATAAAGCTGCGCATTTTGAGTGGTGAAAGGTTAAGGTCATACTTCAGGGTCAAAGGTCAAATATATGGGGGGAACAGTGTTTCACAAACACATCTTGTTTATAGTTGTTTTCGAGAATGCGACAGCATGCTTAATAAGTACAGGTGCCTTCAAGCAATCTTAACTTACATGTCGGAAGATCAAAAACTGTTTTAATGAACAAAAAGGCGAGGTCTGCCATGCATCGTCGGTGCATCAACTACCGGTCACTATTAAACAGGTCTTTAAGGAATTTAAGTTTCTAAGAGACTACAAAATGCATCAAAATACGTATCTAAGTGGTAAAGGATTAAACATACGATATGATGCATGTGAGTTCGGCCGGATGAGGCCATTGCGGTACGTGAAAACCAAGATCAGCCTGTGGGGTCCGCGTTCCTTGTCCGATCACGTTCATTATAAAAAAGGTCCTTGATTGAACGGTCATGGACAAATATTTGGAGTTTTGGCAACTTAACAGTATATGCCAAGTCTCTAATGCGACTTAACAATGCATTTCCAGCATCGCTTCAAGCGCAACGGTTTGGCAAACTTAAGTTTTTACGTATTTAGACAAATTTTAGGCTTGAAATAAAACGTTGTTCGTTTCCAATAAGCCGACCGTTCTTCTTTTTAGCCAACCATAAACTTTTGATTGTTTTCCAGGTTAAGTTTTTTCATCTTTGCTGAATTCTTATATATGTACTCAATTTACAATTAACGTTGTGATCACTTAAAGGGGCCTTTTCACAGATTTTGGCATTTTTCAACTTATTAATTAAATGCTTTATATCGATAAATGTAAACATTGGATCGTAAAAGCTCCAGTAAAAAATCAAGAATAAAATTAAATAAAGGAAAAAAACATTGCCCGGACGAGGTTTCGAACTTGTGACCCCTGGAGTCCTGCCAGAATCCTGAAGTAAAAACGCTCTATCCTACTGAGCTATTCCGCCGAGTATACATACTTGAAGTATTTTATACGTTATATAAGCAATCTTCGTAGTTTCACAAAATTTAACGACAAAAACAGAACTCTCCAAATTATTCAATCGTTTCGCGTTGCAACGCTTTATAATTTTTAGGTTTTAAAATCGTCAAAAGATGCATATAATGGCTATATAAGACCATGGTAAATGTTCAGTATTACGGTTTCCTCACAAATATCATAACTAAAACGAAAATTTGCGAATCTGAAACAACTTTTTTCAATTTTGTCAATTTACCAAAGCGTGAAAAGATCCCTTTAAACAACATTCGATCCTACTCGCTAACTGAGCTAAAAATTAAAATGCTAAAAATAATGTTATATGGAGATTGGCGACTGTTCTGCATATCTTTGCATATTGTTATTAATAAAGTTAACGAAAAGCGTTTAGCAGACCTACCTACCCTTTTTTGGAAAACATTGTGGAAACAAATGCTTTTGTCATGTTGGTCATATATTGTCTTAAACGTTAAATACCCGGAAACTTACAATTTCAAGTCTAACATTTGAACATGTCAGATGGGGACTTTACAGAAACAGGCCACCCGTTACCATCGCAACAGGACTCCAAATGTAGCGGAGATCGAGAAGAAAAATATATGAAATGATTTGTACATGTGTGTATTTTGAAACAAGTAAAACACTTTTCGATTCAACAGTTTATTGGACACAACGCGGAGACAAGTTAATGATCCATAAATTAATGATTTTTTTTATAATATGAAAAGGGCCCGAGTTTATTGATATAATACGATTTGGATAAGCTTTCAATCAAAAATATGCTGCGTAAAAAGCTTTCAAACATAGGATATGATGCATGCGAGTTTTGCTGGATGTAACCATCACAAAAATATGTCTGGAGAAAGTACTGTGCCTAAGTAGACTAAGATTTAAGTTTGTAAAACGTTACGGTTGTCGTTCTATGTACTAGTTCTAACTTATATACAGTACGTATTATAACGACGTGCCTTTAACTGAAACGTGCTCATTTGTTTTCTGAGTAATATGAATAATTTGAATATATCATTTTGATACTTGTTCCTTATATTTGTTTTTCGGGAATGCGACATGCTAAATAAGTACAGGTGACTTCAAGCAATCTTAACTTACATGTCGGTATATCAAACACTGTTTTTATGAACAAAAAGGCGAGGCCTGTCATACATCGTCGGTGCATCAACCACCGCTCACTACTGTATTTTGGGGTGTTTGAGTTCTTATTTTTCTTTGATATAATCAATTCGGTTTGTACAGGTTTATTTCAGCATTACGAAACCTCCAATACAGAAGGTACAACTTAATGATATATATGCAGGTGTTTGTCGCTCTGTCATTGGCGTTGCACTGGAAGGCGGCGACTAGTATGTAATGCATTTTTTTCGCTTATGGGAGGAGAAGTTATTATACGGATCAATGTATATATTTTTGTTCGAAGAATTTCTTGCATAGTGGTGATTTTTTGTGTAACTTAGTGTTAATAAGTACTGCATTTGTACCTATTACAATTATTACAACATTCACTGCCAATAATGCAAAGCTAATTGTTTCAATAAATAACTGATCACAGGGGAAAGATCACAGGGACTGGGCAAATACGCGAAACTTTCTGGTTTTGTATAAAAACAAAACATAATCAAAATATATTTATTTTGTGGCTTTTCTAACAATAGCGCAGACTATTGATGTTCGAGTTTTGGTTAACGCGTATTTTCTTCAATTTTACAAGACGACAGCGATTACACGGTTTATTGCTTTATTGATAACCGTTATACTACAGTCACTTATTAAGGCAGTAGGTGCCTAGTGAGATCGGGAATAGTCGGTCGATATCGCCGTATTCGGAAAGCGTTTCGGCTATAAGCGATATCAACGGTAAAGTCCGGAAATTATACTAAATACACGAAATAAATTTGTATTTTTTATTTAAGAGTTAAATTTGCTTATCTCTTTAAGATTTAATAACTATACAATACAAATATAAGTTAAATTAATTTGTTTCATAAAGTATTTGTGTTCATGACGTCACGGTTGTTGACATTTTCTTAGCAAAATGAAAGTACGAAATAAAAGCGAGCGATTTGCAAAATCGAAAAAGAAGCAAACACCGATCGACAACGTTGTGTTCGATAACAATTATTCATTTACAGAGCTCTTCGATGGCGATTTATGTGAAAATGACTCACGTAAAAGCTATTCGCATTTGCTAAATGACGTGAAAAGAGTAAGCAGAATTGGGTGGGGGAGGGATGAAAGAAGATTGATTGACTCGTTGAGCTGGAGGTTTTGCTAAACAAATTACCGTATGGTCAGTTTTGTAATCTGTGTCCCATTCCTTTGACAATATAGAACATTGTTGGCGAACTACAAAATGGCCAAAGTGGTTATTTGTACGTTGTTTGTGAAAACCCTGACTGAAGAAAAGTCAACCGTGTTGCTTCTGGAAAGCAGCAGTATCTCAAGATCAGGGGAATGCCATGCTTTGGCGTTAATACCAAGCTTGGAGCAGGAATGCATGTCTTCATTTTTCAACCTGCCATTTCTATCACTGTTTAATCATTGTACAATTGCCATTTATCTTTGGACTTCTTTCACATTTTCAGACCCCTTAAACTTCCAAGTGTCAATCCCAGTGAATATTTGTTGATCGTGTAATATATATAAAAAACATTCCGGTGTCCATCATATTCAGTTTTCAAATTTAGTTTCGCATTTGTGTTGTTAAACCCAATTGATTGCTCATTCATGTTATTTAATAATGTAATGATGATACGAATGGATTCTATGAAAATACATTGTGACGTCATTTATTGAGTAACAACGGCCTTATTTCGTTCTCATGTTTTTATCATTTTCAATTCTCTTTTCAGCAATGGTACTCAGTTTGGGCAGGCCGGTGAAGGTAAATAACTTCCTAACCACTCTAAACATAACGCTTATTACAAATATAAATCTTAAGAAGATGGAGACTCGTGCTGGGGAGGCCATCAAGAAAATCTCAACTGCGTCGTCTAACAAGGCTGCCATTGATGCTTATGAGAAAGAAATGGAGTAAGTGTAAAAACTAACTTTTAATACAATTTCAGGGATGGAAACTAACGTTTTACAATTGGTTGCCCACACTGGCAACCATCATAAGTATTTTGGTTGCCCAGCTTAAGACTAACGTTCGAGCCAAGTACGATGTACATTTAGTGTCATGTGACTTTCTTTAAATAAAATAAAAGATAACTAAACAACAACATTGCTTAATTGGCAGACTTTCTGTGTATTATGTCCTAATATAAGTCTGAGTTAAATGATTTTATTGGCTTTGATAAATGAATTTTATTGATCTTATTATTAACTAATAGTCGCCAATTTTATAAAATGTTTAATTGCAATGAATTATTCAAGCTTAAAAAGCAAGTTGCCCAGCCGGACTACTAACTTTTGAATTGAGTTGCCCAGGCCAAAATGTACTGGCCCCTGGCTCACGGGCAACCACTAATTTCCAACCCTGAATGTTATTGACTATTCTGGTACCAAATTTTCGTATTTTTTCTCATCAACTGTCTTCTTATTTCCTATTCCAGATGAACATGAAACATATTAATAATAATTGTTTTATTAAAGGCACTGTGTTCATAGTTAGGTAGATTTGCATTTTTAAAGATTTTTGGTTAGAACCCCAGGGCAGGCACATTATTAAAAGGTATTTGTGATTGTTATTATAAATATTAA
Source organism: Dreissena polymorpha (assembly GCF_020536995.1). NCBI lineage: Eukaryota > Metazoa > Mollusca > Bivalvia > Myida > Dreissenidae > Dreissena > Dreissena polymorpha. The sequence continues at coordinate 93,220,534 of NC_068357.1, forward strand.
AAGCTATTCCAAATAATACAACTTTTTAAAATAAATTCATTACTTTTAGTAATAAATCTTATGAAGGAGCATAGGTATATTAAAATTCTGAACTATTCATATAAATGGTGAATTCATTTCACAAGCAATAATTTAAGTTCAACGACTTGTCAATATGTAATGTGCTTGTTGTGCTGAAAATTGATTTTTCTCATTACCAACGATCATATAAGGCGTCAGAATGAAACTTAAAGGGGAATTATAAAATTCATGAAATAAGCATTGTGTGAATTTAATTTTGTATTTCAGTTCGAGGTACAGTAATGCCTGATATTACTCAGATTGCTACTGTGCATTTGAAGACGGGTTTTAAGTTCTCGACATATGTGAAGACAACAGTGCAAATTTCTTCCGAAGCTCAGAAAGTGATTGGCATCTCTGTTGATGATCATGACCGTATAAATGGTGGAAGTGTTGATAGTGTATCAATTAAAACTACTCTACATGATTGTATGATGTGGCTTGCAAAGTTTCCCAGAGTCATTGTTGTTGCTCATAATGGGCGCAGGTTTGATTTTCCGGTTTTGGTTAGTGCATTGCTGAACACACACTGTTTTGAAACGTTTTGTAATTGTGTAAGCAGTTTTGTTGACCCTTTGCCGGTTTTCAAAAATCGTATCCTGGACAGTCACACATACAGGAAGATCTAGTGAACGTGTTCTCAAGGCAACCTGCAACGCCCACAGTGCTCCTGATGATGTTGAAGCACTGGGATCTTTGCTTAAAACATGTAAAATTACTGACAATATCGCCCACATCTTTACTGTTACTGCAATCCATTATTCAGTTTGTTTAAGTCAGGAAAAGCCTTAAAGGCGAAGAACATTAGATTTTTAGACGTGCTGTTGCATAGAGGAACTCTAAAGCGACCAACAGCTGAAAACATTGCGGGATATGGACTGGCCTTGTGTCATTTGAAAGCCATATTTTCTAGTTCCGGAGAGGATGACTTTAGGGATACTTTCATTGCTAAAAACAATGAGGGAATACCAAAAGTCACAAACGCAAACAAATATTTTATCTGAAGTGGTCCCTAAAATTGGTCAGATTTTCAGTGACGAAAAGTGACGGAACGAGATAATATGGCTTTCAAATGACACGCGGCAAGTCAAAATCACGCAATGGCTTTATACTTATACTAAATTATGTACATCTAGTTGTCATTAATCTGGCTGTTTTTATTAAAATATAAGTTGTATATTATTGTGCTACATGTTTAAAGAAACATGATAACTTATACATCTTTATGCTACGTAATATTGGGACAACTTTGACATTTTGTGGTGAACTGCGCCTGTATTAATATGTTGCATTTTGACTTTAGGTGACCTTAAGATTGTATTATTTGCTCGGCTGTTTTGGGAGAACACTCCATGGTATTGTCATAGCCTCGTTGTCGTCCGCTGTCCGACGTCCGCCGTCGTTCTAAAACCTTTACATTGGCTCTAAAATTAAAGTGCTTCCACCTACAACTTTGAAACTTCATATGTACATGCACCTTGATGAGTTCTACACGCCACACCCATTTTTTGGTCACTAGGTCAAAGGTCAAGGTCACTGTGACCTCTAAAATAAAACTTTAATTTTGCCTCTAACATCACAGTACTTCCACCTACAACTTTGAAACTTCATATGTAGATGCACCTTGATGAGTTTTACACGCCACACCCATTTTGGGATCACTAGGTCAAAGGTCACTGTGAACTCTTAAAAGAAAATTTATGACAAGCTTTCGCAGCCGAGCGTGGCACCCGCTATGCGGTGCTCTTGTTAATGTATTATTATATTAATATTAATTCAAAGTTAGCTAAATTTCTTCACATGTCATGGTTTATGACTGTATCTTTTAATAAGCAACCAGAAAACCCACAAAAAGAAGTGATATACAAATTCATACTTAAATTGATTGCGTGAAAATGAATTGGGGTAGGCATACTCAGAGTTAAATTTCTTGAGATAGGAACGGTAAAACTTCCTGAAATTCATTCAGTGTGTAGAAAATATGTTGTGTTAAATAAATGTGTACAATATATGCATTTCATCACACTACAAGTGACATACAACGTAATTAAAGTTTCTTGACACTGAACCATTTGTTGTCGTTTTTGCCATTTTATCCAGATAAGTGCATATATTATTGGACATCAAAGGCACAATTCTCTTTCAATGACACTTTTTTATTCTGTATCCACTAACAAAATCCAGTCGAGTACGTTTATTAAGTTAATTGTCAAAATGTAACCGGTTTCCCTTCGTAAATACTGTTTACAACCAAAAAACCTTTATGCAAGACACATTTTTATTTAGATTCTCTGTTGTTCCATATAAACACAAGTTAAACATAATCACTGTTTTATAAATACTTTAAATACTTAATTCTAAACTTATTTGACAAGTCCTAATTAAATGAATTTAGCTTTCTAATTATTGAAAACAATTTACTATTTAAAGGGGAGGGGAAGGCTCCGTTTTGACTTAGGTAAAAGTTACCTTGGGTGTCTCTTGAACTCGGCGATAAGTTTCAAAAATCCAAAGCCTTATATACCCTTTTGGCAGAGACAAGCATGGGAATCTCATGCACAAAAAGGCGGCAACTGTCTAATGTTAGAGGGACCATACAAAAGTAATCTATACATTGAATAGATATTTAAATTATCCAATATAGACTAAAAGGGTTTATAGCTTATAGTAAAGTTTAACTCTAGTTGTGAAACAGCCCTCCTGTGTATTAAATAAAATGCACGAGTGATTCAACATGTACACAGGCTTAGACAACCTTAGTTAAATAACTGGAAACAATTGCAGAATAAGATCTATAATGTATAACAATAGTAAGCTGATAAAAGAATGTTAATCTAAATAGTAAAGAATAGATTTAATACTAAATTATATAAGACTGTAATGTAAAAATCATTCCTGCTACAAATATATATGTATATCCCATTACAAAAAAACTATATATTTGAATATAGGGAAAATCCATAGAAAACGCCCAACGGAGTCAAGGGGTAGGTGTATTCAACCAAGTAAAAAAAGTTAACCGGCTGGTAAAGTTTTAAAATTTTGCAATTAGTTGTGATATAAAATTTACTATTTGGAAATACTAACAAAGAGTGTTTCTGGAAAAGTACCCATTAGGCTCCCACTACCTTAATACCTTAGTTAGAAGGTGATTTTTCAAACGGTTCTTTAGTGTAGTGGTTACACGCTCGCTTCACATGTGAGAGGTCTAAGGTTCGAGCCCCAGTAGAATCAAATTATTTTAATTGTGTTCTATGTTAACTTTTGTTTTGATGTAGAGATTTTAGTTTAAATAAATATGCTGTTTTATTGTAACCATTTTTTGTTTTTATTATGCCCATGAAATATATGTGTGAGAGGGTGGGGGTGGGGGGTTCGTAAACACATTAAAACCTTCTTTGTTCCACTATCCTAGCAACCACCTTGTTACTAATAAAGGCGCTATAGAACGCGAAGCGCGACACGTATTATTAATTGTAATAATGAGTTTTGATAAAGGAAGCAGCCGGTTATCAATGAGGAGCACCATCACAGCACCCCAGTCTCATTACTACCAAGTCCTCCTACAGGTTTTTTTTAAGAACCACATATAGAAGGCCGCAGGCCTGACCCGTATCTTGCCAGTGGTATGGACCCTTTGGTATGGACCTTTAACCCCGCTCACTATCCAGCGTTTAAACTTCCGGGTTGACATTTAAACCGACTATTTATAGCTTATTAATATCTAAGTTAGATGATGATTTTTCAAGCGGTCTGTAGTGTAGTGGTTACACGCTCGCTTCACATGTGAGAGGCCCAAGGTTCGAGCCCCAGTATTATCAAATTATTTGTTTTTATTATGCCCATGAAATATATGTGTGAGAGGGTGGGGGGATTCGTATACACATTGAAACGTTTACAGTGTTTTCGTATCAATTAGTACTCAACCCCTATCGTAAATGAGCAACGTAAGAATAAGTTCAGAATCATCTCCCCTTGAAGTTGAGGAAAATATGAAATTACGCTTACAAGATGAAGCAGATTTTTTTTAAACCTACACAGTTCTGTTCCATTAATGAAAACTGCACACGGATGCCTGTAAAAAAGGAAACCAATGTAAATAAAATGAACTATTAAATATTTGGGGGTTACAACACAAAATCATAGATAATAGTTATTTGGGGTTATAACACAACATCATAGATAATGGTTATTTGGGGGTTATAACACACAATCATAGATAATGGTTATACCAGTATCTTTTTCTATTTTGTTTAAAATAATCGGCCAATATATTAATATTTACAGTAGAAAAAAAATCGTTCCATGTAACTTCATTGACTGCCATTTACACTGAAATTCCCGACGCCCTTTGATGCTTTGCATCAATACTTATCTTGTACAAAGTTGAAATGCATTTAGCGGTGTCACTGTATAACAAAATGGGTCAATTCAACAATCATTTATTCGCGAAAACTTCACCAGTGCAGATGTTTCTATTCCGAATGCATTCGGTGTTTACATTATATAATAACGTTATGCAAATGTTGAACTTTGAATTTATTATTTACTTTTTTTTAACTTCTAGCTATCCACATATACTCATGTTACATAAAAATAGACGTTATCATTTTGTTCGCCACACTTGATCAGCTGAAGGTTTACTGCGTATCACGATCGCCAAGTTCGTTTGTTCTAATCACAGAAGAATATGCGAAAATTAATTTTACTTTAACACAAGTTAAATCTTTCGATATCACCAGCTTTTTCAACAGAGCGTGGAGACAAGTTATTTTTAATGAATTACTGCTTTATCTTTATCTTTTTTTATCTTTTATCTATATTTATCTTATTTATATGTAACTAGCCCAAAACGTATTGATATCATAGGATACGATGTTGCGGAAATGGCTTTAAAACCTAGAATATGATGCATGCGAGTTTGGCTGGATGACACCAATACGAAAAATACGCATTCAGATGGGTATAAGCAAAACCTTATCTATTTACAAAAATAACGATACGGTCAGCGTTTTTTCCCCACAGGTTCTTACTGATATACATAACGTATTATCACTTAAATATATGCGACAACTTGCAAACCAGTTAGTTCAGGTTCCTTAAATAAGACTTGGCCTACATATCAGAAGGTCAGCACTGTATGTAATTAAATATGATTTAAAGGGGCCTTTTCACAGATTTAGGCATGTATTGAAGTATGTCATTAACAAAAATCTCCAGTAAAAAACCAAGAATACAATTTAAAAACAAATAAAAAGTAACCCTCAACAGGACTCGAACCACTGACCCCTGGAGTCTTGGAGTAAAAGTATACCACTTAGACCACTCGTCCATCCGTGCGCAAACAATAAGCGATGTATTTTATACTTTATATAAGCAATCCTCGTAGTTTCACAAAGTGTAACGCCAACAACAGAACTCTCAAAATTATTCAGTCGTTTTTCGTTGCAACGATTTATAATTTTCAGGTAACTTGTTTTTTTAATCGTCAAAAGATGCATACAATGGCCATTTAAGGGCATGGTAAATGTTCAGTATTACTGTTTCCTCACAAACATCATACCTAAAACGAAAATTTGCAAATCTGAACCAACTTTTTTGTATATTGTCAATTTACCAAAACGTGGAAAAGGCCCCTTTAAATTATATGTAATTTCATACTGCCCACACATAGTTTATATGCGTAATGACAAAAAAGGCGAGGCCAGTAATGCGTCATCAGTGGCTGGACCACCGGTCACTAGTGGAGTGGCACGTCAGGTCACCATTTGTCATAATTTATACTGAAACCCCACGGCTTCAGTGAAGATTTGCATCTTCGTAATTGATTCTTTATCTGGTACAGGGTTTTTTCGGCATTACTGAACCTGCATTATTGCGTTCAACGCTTAATATTATATATATGCGGGTTTCTAGTGGTTTGTCATACACAAGTTGAAAGGCATTTAGCAATGCTATTGGATTGAAATAAGCAAGTTTAACAAACATTTGTTCCTGAAAACTACTCCAGTGCATATATGTATTTAGGATTCCTTTGGTGATCTCATTATGTGAAAAAATTATGCGATTGTACCAAAATGCATTTATTATTTACGTTAAAATTAAATTAATTTCAATCTTTCCACATAAAACACGGCACATATAAATAGACGTTATCAGTCAAGTTCGCAACTCTGCATAAGCAGACGATTTGTTGCCTAAATCGATCTCACGGAGGATTCCGATTTCGATGTACAACGCTTGTCTAGTTTGTATTATTCTGGTACCCTGCTTCTTTTACTGTTACGTAGTGAAAGGGGAAGGAACTCCAGACAAAGTTTGTATGTACAAATCATCGTACGGTTATCTTTACAAATATTATCGCGTCCAAAATGGACAAATTTAGACTTAAAATGTTGTATTTTTCTATATGTTATAGGACTGATTTTTCTCCCTTTTGATTAATTATTTCCCTTTTTGTAATTAAAACTTAAAATATAATGTTGTTTAAGGGGTTTGTGTATTTTTCGTGTTGGGTGGGTGTTTCTTAGACTTAAATTCTAGTTGAGGGTGGGAGTGGGTATGTTTGTACATTGTTATATTTTTGACATTCATATATTGTTTATACTCTGTACTCTGGGAAGTCTTTTCAGGTCGACATACCATTAACACATTTTCAATCATGTAGGTCATAGGATACTTGACTAATCTTTCCTTGAGTAAAGAGGTTTGTTCAAAATTATTTGTAATGGTACACATATTGTGTTTCACACTTTTTTCAGGCTTAGCTAGATGGTGGGGCTGGGGCGGGTGAGTAGTGGTACCGAAGGCTCTCACGTGCTCCAGCTCCATCATCTGGTACAGCTGTAGACATTTTCAAAAGTTTTTGGCGGACCGTCACGGGGATTGCCGAGCATGACTTGGGGCGGTTCGCTGAAGACACCTTTTTTGTATTTGAGTTTAGAAGTGTACTTCAGTATACTACTTTCTGTTCTGGTTTGTTGTTTTTTAAGGAAGTGTGAATATTTATCATTTATATTACTATTTCATATAACCTCTTTATTAACTAATTAAGATCCGCAACATTTAGGTTGGTGACTGTGTATTTGTTAAAAATCGTTACTATTTCTCTATTTCTATTTATTCATTTCATTACATATATATGAACGTGCAGACGTGAAAAGACTGGAATAATTTAAAATAATGATTTAAACGTGCAGACGGAAAAGACTGTGACATTAATAATTATTTAATAAGTTGTGTTCTTCATTTTTCACTAATGTTAAAGTTTAACTAAAAGTCACCTTGTTTTGTATAAATCAATTTAAGTCTTTTAAGCGGATACTTGGGGCGCCTTACACCCCAAGGTATGTGATAATAAATTTTATGAAAAAGAAAAAAAAAGAGGCCGGTAGGACCTGTAAATAAACTCTTATTTAAAAAAAAACACTCTGGGAAGTCATCTTCCACTGAAGGAGTCATTTCTCCGACTCAGGACAACGCCTTGGTTATTATTGGAATCTAGAATTCCACTTTATAGATAATTTCCAGCTTAGTATTTAATAGAGTATTAAATAATAGAGTAATTAATAAAGGATTTAATTATTTCATATTCTATGAGTTGCCTTGATCCCAAAAGCCTTTTTAGGTTTAATAGTTAAATTGAACCCGAGACTATACATATAATTGTTTTGCAATTTGTTATACACACGCACGGCAATATTCTGGCGTTTTTGTAAACCCATCTATACCTTTTTTGACAATGACAAAATAATGTATTGCGCCTATTCGCGTGCTAGTCAATTTTTTTTTTTCGAAAACAATACAACAAGGGACAAAATTGTCACAAAACCAGGTTTTCAATATTAAAAAAAGTCTGATAAACGGAGACAACTCAAACTGAACTGATTGTTTAAAGTTACCCCCCTTGTTTAAAAAATAAATGTATTTTTAGTCGTGGCGGCCTTGACCTTGGTGATTTTGACGTAATTCTTTTGTGCGACACACCGTCCAATGATGGTGAACAAATGTGCCAAATGATTTTAAAATCTCTCAATGAATGACATATTTATGGCCCGGACAAGCTCATTTATGGCCATTTTTGACCTTTGAACTCAAAGTGTGACATTGACTTTGGAGATATCGACGTAATTCTTTCGCGCGACACACCGTCTAATGATGGTGAACAAATGTGCAAAATGATTTAAAATCTCACAATGAACGACAAAGTTATGGCCCGGACAAGCTTGTTCCGCCCGCCCGCCCGCCCGCCGACATTCGCCAATCTAATAACCAGTTTTTTCCGTCGGCAAACCTGGTTAAAAATACTTTTAAATGAACATTCTGCATAAACTTGAATATTCTATTCAAAGTGGTGAATTGTTAAAACATGAACAAAAACAACGTTTGGCTGACCTACCTTTCTTATTTTGGGTCCATGTAAGCAGAAACAAATAAAACAAATGACATTGTTGGTTTTATATTGCCTTTAAAGAGATCTTTTCACGGTTTGGTAAATTGACAAAATTTAAAAAAGTTGTTTCAGATTCGCAAATTTTCGGTTTAGTTATGATATTTGTGAGGAAACAGTATTACTGAACATTTGACATGGTCTAATATAGCCATTATATGCATCTTATGACGATTGAAAAACCTAAAAATTATAAAGCGTTGCAACGCGAAACGATTACTTTTTAATGAATCGAACGTTGTCCGGACGGAAATTTGACGGAGAACTGCCGTGCTTTTTGCGGGCATCGAACGTAGTCCGCAAGGTAAGCGTGTCGCGTCGTCTTATATATAATGCGTGCAGTCCATAGACTTTCATGTGAAGGCTGTTGTATGGTCATGCACAGAGAGCCGCGAGTCAAGAGGCTGAGGGAGAGGCTAGCAATAGCCAGACACCGCCTAAACATTGTAGTTGCTGCTATGGTAGCAGTGTAGGAGTTCGAAAAACCACAGCGACGCAAAAGAAGATGGTAAAGACGATAATGGGTCAAGCCTTGGATTCAGAGACGAACCCTCTAAGAGCAAAACTAGACCCCTTTGCATATACTGCGTTTGGAGAACCCTTTCGAATTAAAATTCGAAGTGCATTCGGGCTAATGTAAAATGCATTCGAAATATTTATAAGCATTCTGCATGCATTCGTTTCAATTTTGTGTTTTGTTTCAATGATCTTTTATTTTTGTCGAAATAAGTAAATCTATCTAGGCACTACCGAATTGCCGGTAGGTTTGTTTGTTTACAACTACGGCGCCAAGTACCAAAACTGGAAAATTTGAATGTGCTGAGAATGCGGAATCACAAAGCGCGTATTTTAAGAGTGACCTTAACCATAACATTTTAGAGATGTGATTTCAAACGCCCTATACATTTTTTTTTGGGGGGGGGGGGGAGGGTTTCAGTACACGACCTCCTGTGAGAATTGGCATAAAGCTGACCATCACCTAAAGCTTCTTGGCAACAGACAACTCTTACCATTCACTGGCATTTGACTTTCGAGTGGCCCACAATACCATATCCCTGTTTGTGCATTTGGTGTGTCGTGCAATCGTGGAAAAATTCAAGGACGAAGTCTTCAGAACTCCGTCAACCACTGAAGTTTCGTGCAATCGTGGAAGAATTCAAGGACGAAGTCTTCAGAACTCCGTCAACCACTGAAGTGTCGTGCAATCGTGGAAGAATTCAAGGACGAAGTCTTCAGAACTCCGTCAACCACTGAAGTGTCGTGCAATCGTGGAAAAATTCAAGGACGAAGTCTTCAGAACTCCGTCGACCACTGAAGTGTCGTGCAATCGTGGAAGAATTCAAGTACGAAGTCTTCAGAACTCCGTTAACCACTGAAGTGTCGTGCAATCGTGGAATAATTCAAGGACGATGTCTTCAGAACTCCGTCAACCACTGAATTGTCGTGCAATCGTGGAAAAATTCAAGGACGAAGTCTTCAGAACTCTGTCAACCACTGAAGTGTCGTGCAATCGTGGAAGAATTCATGGACGAAGTCTTCAGAACACCGTCAACCACTGGAGAATGGCGAGAAGTGGAAGCGGTGTTCAGAGAACGGTGGTACTATCCACAGTGCTGTGAAGCAATCGACGGAAAGCATGTAGCCATCATGAAGCCGAAAGACAGTAGATCCCTCTTTTACAACTATAAGGACTTCTTTTTGATCGTGCTGTTGGCAGTGACAGACGCTCAGTACAAGTTCTTGCGGGCGAAGGTTGGTTCACCTGGCTCCAACTCAGACTGTGGTATTTTCAGCTAGTCTTTTATGTCACATGCCCTTGAACAAAATACAGTTGGTTTCCCAGAGTCGGATTCTTTGCCTGATGACGGCCTGAACATGCCCTACTTCTTTGTGGGTGACGACGCGTTTCCTCTTCGCACATACATGATGAAACCCTAAGCCAATCGGTATCTCAAGGTGCACGAACGTATATGTATATCACTACAGGACATCAAGACGCCTTTGACATACTCCCAATGAGGTTTCGCTGCCTACTTGGTACATTGGGCGTTGTTCCGGAAACTGCCATCTTGATCGCAAAGTGCTGCCTGGTGCTCCACAACATTATGAGGACGAGGTATCCAAACCTTCAAAACGTTGATGGTGATAAAGGAAATGATGACCATCAACTGATTCCGGAGGCTGGGATAAACAAAGCCGTTATGCAAGAAGTTGAGGAAGAGGGTCGAGGTACGATGGCAACAGCAGCGGCTAACTGCTTCAGCTTGCTCAGGATTTATCTGTGGCTGCGAAGGCTCTTCTTTCTCCTGATCATGCTGTCGATCATCGAGCTGATCCAGCTGATCTTCTGTTTGAGAAGGTTGCATTCCCTGTGCTGCGACCTTTCTCGTTGGCATCTTGATTCGAAAATGGAAGCTGTATGTGTTTGGGGTGGAATCTACCCACGTGGTCTGTCCACGTGCATTAACGGGAATCCTTCGGTCGCATGACGAGCTCCGTCCGGCGTCCGTCATTTATCTTGCGGAGGCCCACCGGCAATCAGATGGTCGCCGGCCAATGTACCAGTATATGTCCCTAGGAAATACCTTGATTTTTGTCGATAAACGTACAATGAATCTTATGTCGGGCGATCGTCGGGCGATCGCCGGGTGATAACCGTGCGTTGATCGTCCGATCTGTTTTCGATCTCAACACGATGCCTTCTCGGGCCCGACGTCGGCTAAAACTGTAAGTGAGATTTAAAATTAATCCGGACGCCGCCCGTTGCTACAAAATGACCCGGTGTCCGTGCGATCATCGGCCGGGCGCTAGCCCGAGAAGAGAAAAAATACGTTATCAACGGATCGGACGGTGATCGTTCTCTATTTGTGACTGAGGTTTTACCAATTCATTCTCAGTTCGCTTCAAGCGTAACGGTTTTTTATTTTTTTAAACTTATTTAAACACATTTAAGGCGTTAAAGTCGTACGTTTCTACTAACCCGACAGAATCTCATATTTACCAAATCGACTGTTTACTTTGCGATTATATTCTTAAGGACGTACGCGCCAGTTTTAATGCAAATTTTGCTCCACTTGAAATTTGATAATTTTTGGTATGTAGGTAGAACCATCTGTTGTGGATAGAAAAAATAAAATAAAAATCATGGGTCACCAGTGTTGTTGATTTTTTATTCGAACTTGAACAACAGGCATATTTCAGCACAATAACAATTCACCAATAAGGTAATAACCTAAATACTAGAGTAAATTAATGAGAAAAGTGTTTTAAACAACCTCTATTTCTCACAAAATATGTAATACTGATTTAATTTGACTGCAAATTAATTTTTTTAACATCAATCCATTGATTCATGTTTTTTTATATCAATTTTTAAACATAAACAAAAACAACAGAATTTCGCATTTGAAAATAAATAAAATGCATCAAAGTCATTTTTATTTTAACATGACTTCCTCCACGTAGATTTTTTTCCAAATTTACCTAAATGTTAATTGAGTTATGACTTAATACAACTATAAAAAGAAAACAAAAGGTCACCAGGGTCGTTTGTTCACAAATGCAGTTTGACTGCATGTATTAAAATACAATTTAAAAACACAGTGAAAACCATGTACATGGTGCAGGTCAAAACACATACTAGTACATGTATTGCTGTATGCCAATGAAAATGTAGATTTAAATGTAAATGAAAGCACAAATTATGTGTAGCAATATGAGTAAAAGAAGAATAACACAGTAAAATTTAATAACTGAAAACAAGATGTATACAATATATTAAAGAGGCCGTCCAACAGATTTAGGCATGTAGTGAAGGTTGTCATTAAATATTTAAAATGCTTTATATTGGTAAATTTAAACATTTGAACTAAAAATCTCCATTAAAAAAAAACAAGAATACAATTTAAAAAAAGGAAAAAAAGTAACCCTCAACAGGGCACGAACCACTGACCCCTGGATTCCTGGATTAAAAAGCTTCCCGCCTAAACCACTCGACCATCCACGCTCATATTTAGACCGGAAGTTTTTTTTAGCTATATAAGCAATCCTCGTAGTTTCCCAAAATATCGTTTCGCGTAGATACGACGCTTTATCTGTTGGACTGCCCTTTTAAAGGGACATATCAAAGGTATTTAATTTTCATAAACAAAAACTGTCCATTATTTTACCTTGCGTTTAATCTTAAGCATGGTTTGTTGTTCTTTTGTTCTAACATTGTTTACATTCTTTTTTATCCGAATATCTGAAATATATTGCACTTATTTTGCAACCGGTGTTTCAGTAAAAACAATATTTGCATGAAACTAAACTGCCGCATACGTCCTTAAGCTAAATTTTATAATGACAAATACTTAAAAAGTGAAATTATATAGAGATTTGGAACAGTTCTGCAAATCATTGCATATTCTTATTAAAGTGGTGAATCCCCCCAAAAATGTTAATAAAAAACAACATTAGGTGACCTACCCACTTCTTTTGGCAATGCGAGTGGAAACAAATGACACTTTCCAATGGGCCTTCTGTAGACTTTAATGTAATATATTGTACAATTGCACTTATAAGATGTGAAAATGTCAGGTAGAAGATCTACAGAAGATCACCCGTTTCATGTTTGCCTCCGGACTGCACATGTAGCGGCGATCGAGAACTAGCAGATGTGAACATGATTTTGAATTTTACACTTTCAGTTCAAACTCCCGTATTCGCTACCTAATCGGTGGCACGAATTACCGAATTCTACCCAAATCTACCGAAATCTTCCCAAATCTACATAAATCTACCCCAAATCTACCTAAATCTACATAAAAATAATTATTTTACATCATGTTTGTTTGATGGGCACTATTGTTTTGTTTAATGCTTCATTCTTCTTGTGACAATATGTAATTTTCCAATAAAAATACGTAAAATCAAATATAGGCTACACACCACTTACAAATTAATCTTCCCAAATCTCTCCAAATCTACACCAATTAAAACTAATCAAAGCTACTTGTGTAATAAATTTGGAGACAAATATATATTGCTTCCTGTGGTTGCTATAGAATTGTGTCGAAAAGACCAACTAATGTATAAAAAGAAGTAAGATAGAGCTAAATCAAGGTACGTAAAGAACACAGAAAAGCCAATAACCGCGTACCGAAAGCGCAGTGCCATTATCAAAAGCGAACTGTAAAATGTAAGTACTCAAAAAAATCAGATGACCAGTAAAATTTCAATAAAAGAATAACATGCAACTTTTTTATGAATTAATTGTTCAAGGACTTTATCTTTCAACTTCGATCTTAAACGCGCAATATAATGTAAATTAACGATGTCGGCCAATAAAACAACATGCCATAATGATGCCGGGAATCAATTGCCTGACAATTAAAACATTAACAACGAACGAGCACAATTGTTTTTATAGACAGGGGTTACGTTTCGGTAATTGGTAACATTCGTATGGTTCAGTCGTACAAATTTAACTTGTGATCGGGCGGGTAGGGGCGTTTAGCGTAGACCGAAATGGCACATGTATTAAGAACTATTAAATGCACTCGATTAAGACTTTGGGTCTGATATTTGATATTTTGTAAACCAACTTGCAATACTGAATGCTCGTGTCAACAAGTGCGTAGACATATAAATTGTATCAAGATTAATATCACTTTTGTTGAAATCATGATCAGTTGGCGTCGTATTTGCTCAATCAGACATTTATATTACAATCTTATAGTCGAACTAATTTACGTCATCAACAATGGCACCACAACCGTTTAAGTGAGTTTTAATTAGAGGCAAAGTATTAAACAAATTTAATTACAAACCAACACTCGTTAAGTCATTAAAATCATTACATGTAGCATTTATTTAATTTTCTTACAGTTACCGAAAACGGTGAAGTAAAAACCGGACAATTAATACTCAGCTCTCAATAAATGGAAAACAGATTTTGAAAATTTATATAAAGCAGGAGATAATGCAGAGACCCAAAATAATTTTAACCCATATTATCATGTTAACTCTCATGAAAGCGACATTTTAAAAGATGGAATCTCTATCTTAGACGTGAAACAAGCCGCACAGTCTCTAAACGAAAATAAAGCTTGTGGGGTTGACAGACTTCCGGCGGAATTGTTATGTTCGGAAATCGCATCTAGTTTTTAAGTAGACTGTTCTATGTATGCTTTGAAATGAGGAAAATACCGATGCATTGGGACTATGAAACGATAACCCCAATCTTGTCAGTTAATGTCTAATGAGTCCTTTGTTAAATACACAGCCAAAACCTGCAATGACATTTTAATAAATCGTAAACACTATATGTATGGTACTTTTGCACGTATATCTATCTGCACCTTTTAACATGTTTAAATGATATTTATATCACGATAAATCTGTCCATAGTCTCTTGTAACTAAAATTGAGTGGATTTGTACATTTTATTGTATGCATTTTAACTAAACTACCTTTAATTATATTTCAGTAAATGACACATGTTTCAATCATATAATCAATTGTGTGTGCAAAAATGAGACTCTAGTAGACTGTCTGTCTACAGTTGCGCACTACGGTAACTTTAAAAAGGTTATTAAAAGTATTTGAGATAGCAATACCTGTTAGCATCCGCATTGAATTAATATGATGATGCATTATTATATATCATTTGTGGTTTCTAAAAAATATGCTGCTATTGATTTTCATTTCTATGTGTTTTATGTGAAAAGAAAATTGTTTCTGTCACTTATTCTCTACAACCACCCGACTTTTAATACAGCGTTACATCGAATAGCTAGCTGTGTTGGAGTCTTGCTGTTAATACGAAGTCAACCATTCATAATTAGTAATTATTATCACCTTCACAAATCTGGTCCGTTCACACAGTTTCTCAAGTACGTGTAAAATTGACACATACAGTTGGTAACGCGCTTATTATCTTCTACCTTCCACAATTAATTAGCACCGTTTTAAATAATGGAGGGCTTTATTTAAAACGGTTTACTGAGAACTTAAAGAGTTGAAGCCGAACAACTAGAAGCATACGACAATATAACCGGTTAATCTCGATTTATCAACCTCATAACTAGTTTACACAGAACTCAAACCTATATTTGAAAGGTCTCTGAAATTTAGATGCTATTGGCAATAAAGGTTCCGTGCATGCATATTATAAAAGGGGTTTGTTCCGCTATGCCGTTTTTAGGGAAAAGGGTTTCTTCCGAAGGGGTTAATTCCGGTAATCTCGCATAAGTTGTTTATTGAAACTGGCGGACATCATAACATTAGCAAAACAAAAAACGTTAGGCTTTATGTAATCTCAATGATAAAGAAGACGAATATTGCTGTTACTTAAGCTCGATTGGTAATTGTCGGCTCGGTTACTACTTACATGTACCCCGGGTACTCTTAAGTGTACTTACATGTACCCCGTGCACGGTAATCAAACTAAAACGTACCAGGAAATTTCAACGCTGAATCGGTCGTTCTCGGCTATTTTTTTTTTTTAATTAATGTTCACATGTATGTCAAATTTTTGTTAAATGCCCCCTATATTATCGAAAATAATACTCAAAACGCATGGTGCAGCAGTTTTATTTAAAATAGAATTTTGTTTAAGATCAACGATATCGTTAAATGGTAATCGATAGCGCGTTTTACGACATCGGATTTCGGGCGTGAATACAAATCCGGTACAGTCTAATATCGGGGTACATGCAAGTATACTTAAGAGTACCCGGGGTACATGTAAGTAGTACCCGAGCCGACAATGACCAATGGAGCGTTACTTATATGTTCGTTTTATTAAGAAGAAAGATCCAAATACATAACTCCACACTTCTCATTAATACCAAGTACCAGTATACATATTTTTTTTGTAAACTTTTAAATAGTAATAATACAGAGACTCATAGGAAATGAGCACTTTACTGTCTAATATGCTTTAAGAAAAGATATACATGTGTTCTTCTGTAACGAAACGTTCATTATTGTCATTTATTAACCGTTTCTTATGACATGAATGTACTTTGTTTAGGACTGTTACCGATTTTTGTTAACTTGAACATTATAAAATGAATGCACTTTGTTGTGCCTGTTTAAACTGGTTTTCGTAAACATGTTGTTTATACTCAATTCATTGTTGATATGAACACACAACAAATACTTATTAGTATTTTAATTACTAATATTTCCAAGCATGTAAAAAGTCTAATGATATGAATCACGATGACCTGTCATGTGCGTAATGTGAATAAAATATTTGTTCTGTTCTGATAATTTAACAGTTATATTGTTGTTTCAAGTACTGACTGATCATGTTTGTAACAGTGAAATCTGAAATAAAAGAAAGGCCGACAAAATGTTCACAGTTAGAAGCGGCAATTCAGTTCAGTTTGATGCGACATTTACTGTCAAAGGAAACTCGCTTATAAGATATATGTACACAAATATTATTATTATTAACATTATTATTTACAACGATTCAGTTGGAATAGTGCGTTATCTTAATGAAAAAACAACAACACAATACTTTTCCATAACAAATGTATGTCAGCTTTTTCGGCGTAAGCTGTATTAAGCCAGCTTTTCACCCTGACTTGACCTTTGTAAGTGTCCAATAATACTCAAATAAAATTTCCCGCGGCTAGGTACGAATGAATACACTTCATTTATTCCATTGGCTGATTTGAGTATAACACCAGAACATTGGAAACATATCCGCGTCTTTGTAACACTGTTTTACTGCATGAAACAATTTTATCTCTAATGAAAAGGCTCAATAGATAGAACAGTTTTACAATCAATTTTCGACATAAATACAGTTTGTGCGTTCACCTTTTATTTTCAGAGAATTACCAGCGCAAAAGCGTTTATACTAAAGGCTATGTTGTCATATTTAGTACTTACTTGCATTGCATTTCAACCCGCGAGGTTTCGCGTCATTTCGCGGCCATTTGTGTAAGTCAGAGTTTATATACAGTTCATCACCGGAGTTCGCAGAAGGGGTTGCGATCATTGTGTTACACCGGTCTTACTGACAATAACGTAGTGACTGTAATGCATTGCATTCCAATCCGCAAGGTATCAAGGTCAGTTTGCGGTCAGTTGCAGAAATCTTTATATAAACGCCGTCTCGTAAACTTTGTGCACTTGAAGTCTGTTTTGATCAGAAAGATACTAAATAAAGATATTCGGCGATATTATTGTGGTATGTCAATCATCGATTTTTAATATGGTTTCAACATTTGCATGATAAGGACCAATTTTGATAAAATTAATTAGAAATATTTATCCATTTAGACCAGTTTATTAAGCATGAGCACAATAATTCGCTATACTATAATTATGCAATTAAATAAGATTCGAGTATTGCCGGCTGACCTATATGCACTCGTTTATTTTCATGTTTCTTGTGTTTTTCTATTCTGTAAATATAGATATCTGAGTAATAATATCGCATAAAGCAAAATAAGCCACGAAATCTGGCGCAACACCCCGTAATTGATTTGCTTATGATGTAGCTAAGAACTGCGCAGAAAAAAAGGCATCCGCTACTTTTTATCTCATAGAGATAACTTTTGATCGTTCATAAACATCGACCACAATCAACGCCGTATATCTTTTTTAAAGATATTTCTTGTTTCAAATGTCTTGTTTAAAAATCACACACCCACAAACGCCATTTGTTGACGTGTGTGTGTGTTTCAGAGTTTATTTACAGGTCCTACTGGCCTCCTCACGAGGTTACGGTAGCCCGACCTGCCCCTGTGACCTCTCAGGGGAAAAAGATTAATTTTAGAGCCAAAGTAGGTCAAATTTACCCCGGCTTCCCGGGTATTCGCCAAATACTTTAATTTTTAAAAGAGTTCCGTGCACGTTGGCCAATGAGACCTTAATGTGCTATCTACCTAAAGGTGGTGATAAGGTGCGGATCCCGCCGAGTGTCCCGCACATTACTTATGTACAAGACACTCAACGCGACCCACATCCCAACACCACCCGGTACGTAAGACCCGGAACACACACACGTATCGCTCTGACACCCCCACTCATTACGGGTGGCGCGTATGAGAGCGCCACGCCCGTGTGTTCCGGGTTCCTTGGTGGTGATCTGTGTATGGTTGTGTATAGTGTGTGGTATGTGATTGTTGTGCATTTGTCTGTCGGTTATTTACGGTCGTCGGTCAGTCGTGAAGGGTTGTATATTGTTGCAGTTCCCAGATCGCAGAACCCGCCGCCCCCGCACAAGCGCATCCACGCCGAGCGAGCCCGAGCCCCCCCCCCCCCCCCCGCGCCCGCATACGGCCCCGGCCCGAGCACCCAACCGCCGGAGACCCCCGAGACAAGCACCCTCATCCACCCACTCGCTGCGCGCGACAACAAATCAGTCAAGAACCAACCATGGAGCCCCCCAAAGTCCCACCCAGAGTCACCATCGTTCTTTCCCACCCGCCTGCCAAACATCCAGACCATGTATCAATCTGGGATGTATTAATTTTGTAGTTATGTTGTATTTGCTATTATAATTGGATAGGTAAAGTAAATAAATGATCTAAAAACGCCGTTGGTATATCATATGATTATTTATGTTTGATATTAATTTGTAAAACTCATAGTATTATAGATTATGTCCTGTATTCTAGCTTTCATTTACCCAAGTGTGGTTGTTGTGCTCTCCGCCCCAATGAGAGGTGTTAGTGGGGGTTCGAGCAGGATACAGGAAACGCCCCGATTCCAGAGGCGCCCCTGGTTCTTTTAAGTGCCCGGTGTATAGCACCGATACACTGTACCCCCGTTTAACGTCCCTCGCGGAGGACATATTAGTACATAGTGTTAGTATTGGTACTTATATACATGTGTAGTTCTGCTGTCTTGTGCCATAACTTGCGGTAACGTGGGCTCTCTCTGTTGCTATTTGGTATATAGTTTGGATGTTATTGCGAAGGGCAGGCTAGTTTTTGAAAGATCATGTATTTGATGATAGAAGAAGGGGACTATGTTTGTTTGATTGGGCCGAGATGACTAGTTCGTTGGGGGGGGGGGGGGGGTAGACAATCTCTTTGTAAATTCTTTCTTATTGATGTGTTAAGTGTCTTGTGAGACTGTGGTGTTGTAAGGGCCAGACTAGTTTTGATAGGTCATTTATTTGATGAAAGAAGAGAGGGGCTGAGTTTGAGTAAATTTGGTATTAGGGAGAGCGCACACGTTAGTGTTTCTGGTTATAAAAGCAAAGACAGCATTCCTATGTGTTTGTGTAATATGCCAGGTTAGTATCGTGGTCTGGTCTAGGGCATGTCGAGCTAAGGGTTCGATCCGGCTACATAGGAACATATAATGGTTAGTGTACAAATGAACTGCAAACAGTCATTCTTTTCAGTATCTTTCAAGAGGGACGGCATGTAGCGTCTCTCGCTGAGGACATATTAGTATATAGTGTTAGTATTGGTACATATACAGATCTGCTGCCTTGTGTCATATTTTATAGTAGCTTGGGCACTCTCTGTTGCTATTTTGGGAATTGGTTGTATGTTGTTGTGAGGGTCAGACTAGATTTTTGACAGATCATGTACTAGATGATAGAAGAGAGGGACTGAGTGTGTGTAAATGGACCAAGATGACTATTTTGTTTTGTGGGCTTAGACAATTTCGAGATTTTCTTTCTTCTTTCTGAGGTGATTGCCTGTGGCACTGTGGTGTTGTGAGGGCCAGACTTTGTTTTTGATAGATCATTTATTTGATGATAGAAGAGATGGACTGTGGTTATGGTAGTTTGGTATTAGGAGAGTGAGCGCTTTACTGGTTCTGGTTATGTATGATATCAGAGGCAGCAGTTCTATGTGTTATTGTGGCTATTACAATGGTTAGTAAATAAATGGACTGCAATAAGTTATTCACATCTATACACTGAGAAACAAATATACTAATTATCATCACTTTTCTTTTTTTTTTGGTAATCTTGGGTGGGTCGTGTCGACAGAGCCACAGTGCGAGGGGGGGGGGGGGGCGCCTCACCACCCCAGCCGACACGCTCCATCCAACATTTTTTTAATATAATGCATATATAAAATACATGGTTGTGATATCTACATCTAAAGGGGTTGTACTGAAGGTTTCTCTATTGAGTTACCTGAGTGCGCACTTAATGCGGCTTCCGTCTCTGTGCGGAAGTGTAGTGTCTGCGTGTTTACCCCACTACCGTCGTCATCGGCTGCTGCGTGCTGGGTGCAGCGGAAAAAAAATTAAAATAACGAGGACCAGCACAGGGGGGGGGGGGAGGGTCTCGCGGAACCCGGATACTGTTAGCCCGATTTTTTGGTTTACAAAGGGGGGATTTTAGATTTGTCCATATCGTTACATAGTGGTTACAGATGTTCGTTTTTATTTTTATCAAGCGTACCTATCCGTCATTGATTCTGATAGCGTGCCCTTAGGGTTAAATTGCGTTTATGTTGTACGGTCGCGGTTGTTAACGAGACAGGCGGCCGATACATTTCATGATTTGGTTGACAGTTATATTCGGTACCGTAATCCCTTCCGTCGTTTTAGTAAGAGAGTGTTGTTGTTGTTTTACTGGGTTATAATGTGTAGCTTGTCAGCCCTTGCCCGTCCGTGGCGTCGCCACAGGGCACAGACCAGGGGGCCCCACTGACACACAGATGTGACCCGTTGGCTATGCCCTGCGACGGAGTAACTATAGGTCGGTTGTCATATCCGCGTCATGCTCAGGCCGTGATAATACCGTAGGTTCACTCTGTGCGGGCCCGGGCGAGCGGCCCCATTGACACACAGAAGTGACCCGTCATCCGTGCCCGCACAGAGGACCCCCTCATGGCTATAGTCCACGGACGGGGTCCGGCAGACAGGGTTAATGTTATGTAGTTACCTAGATGTGTTTTTAGTCCGGCACCGGAACGCGCTTTATTCGCACTGTTGTAAGTTACGCGATTTGTTTATACGCATATTTTTGCTATTTCGGAAGCCTAAGGAAATGATTTATGCAAGAAGATTCTGGATTGGTTAGTATGCCCTACTGTATCGCTTTATTTTATAGATTAAGTGCAGGTATGCATCTGGTTTTAACCTTAATTTTAACAGAACAGATTTTGTGACGCTAAATGGTTGAATTTTCGAGCGTTTGTGGGGTATTTCCATATATGTTTTATATTGCAAGGGAGGTAATTCTAAGCCGTTAAGGTTCCAAAATGAGTCTTTTTCCTATATTTGTGTTTGTTTTCAAGTCGGTGGTGAGTTGAGAAATAAATTACTATTAGTATTAAGTAAAAATGGATATTGGTACAGATATAAGGTGTTCATATACTTGTTCGTTTAATGCGATTTGCCTTATATCTTGCTTTTGCAAGGGAAATAATTAAATTACGCAAAAATCGTAAAAATAGTCCTTTCCGTACATATTTATGTTTGTTGTGCAATATATATGGGAATTAAATCTTAAGTTACTATTAGTATGAGGACGAAGAGATATTGTTACGGATATATGATGTCTGTATAAAATCTTGGGATAAATCGATGTATATACTATTATAATATTTTCCCTTCTTGCGGCGTCTCCCGCATCATCGCGGCGCCCACCCGGGACTCCCGCTTTCAAAAGTTACAAAGGTCTACGGTTAAATATTTAGGTAGTTAAGGAAACGATGTATCTAGTGTATTTATACTGTAATATTTTATATTTTATTTTAATAAGGCGTACGCAGTGGAAGCTCGCTTAGCGGGGTATTTTAACTGTATGTTTAATGTGCGATGTATTTAGTGTATTTATATTTTATTCAGATAAACGTGTAGACGTACAAACTGTAATATTGATATTTTATTTTAATAAGGCATACGCAGAGGAAGCTCGCTTAGCGGAGTATTTTAACTGTTTGTCTAATGTGCGATGTAATTAGTGTATTTATATTTTATTCAGATATCCCGTATCTCGCAAGAATTTAAAAACATGTTGTCTTATAACGGATCCGATCTTGTTCGGAGGCATTAACAGTAGACGGCGATCAATTTTTACAGAGATATTGTTATATGCTGCTATTATACCTGCACTTAGTTCTATTATTTGGGCCGCGTGATGCGGGCATATGAAGAATAAATGTTCGAATGTGTCTGGGACACTGCATTTGGGGCACAGAACAGTTTCGTAGCAATCACCGTGTAACCTAGTCACCCCTAAGCGCAAACGCGTATATGCCCTATCTTCTTGCTTAATGGGGCTATAGATATGGATCTTATGGCTGGGGTTAGTGATAAGTGGTAAATCATGTTCAGTGCAGTATTTTGACCATTTGTAGTCCTGTTCAGTGTACGCTTTTTGGTTGATAATGGCTATAATTTCGCGTGCGCTGGGTTTTAGCTCAGAGAGTAGGCCGTCTTGGGATCCTAACTTGGCAAGTTTATCTGCGTATTCATTGCCCGGGATGCCTACATGACTAGGTATCCATATTAGTTTAAGAGATATGTTTTTATTAGTCAGTTTTGTGATACCTTTTAGAGCTGCGTATATCAAATCTGGTCGCGTTTTCGAGGAACCTGCGTGTAGTGCTTGCAATGCGCTAAGAGAGTCAGTTAAGATCGCGTAGTTTGTCTGTTCGTGCGTGTTAAGCGTGTTTAGCCACCTTACTGCGTCAGCAATTATTGCTAGCTCGCAGGCAAATATGGAAAGTTCTTTTTTAAGTTTTAATCTGTTGTGGTGGATAATGACAGTTTGAGGGTTGTATACTACGTACGCGGCGCCGGCTAATTTTAATTCCTCGTTTTTGCTACCGTCTGTGAAAATCTGTGTATACCCGCCGTATGTATTATTTATGTAAAACTGGACAAGTTGGCGGAAAACTACAAGCGTTCATGCATGGATTCGGCAATAGTCACTTGTTACTCGGACGGGTGGACAATTCTCGCCTTGGCGGATGTTGTTTCCAAGCCAATCAAGCTGATTTATCCGTTTGCCAACAAAGATCAGGAATACGCATACAAGGCACTCAATACAGTGTTCACTCATGACCACTGAGACAAGGAGGCCATGCTGACCATCATGTGGTACGCGATGGGACGTGTGCCAGTCAGAGATGAGTATTATAAAGTCAACCATTTTTGTGCAGTGACGCAGCAACAGGCACCAACTAACAGCACGCCAGTGAGGGACGACAAAAGCGACGCTGATATAAACGAAGCAGAGGTAGGGGCAGTGCCATCAAAGCGGTGCATTACCACTCCGAAGCGTCCAAGGTCAGAGACTTCGGTGTGTAGCGGTAACCGCTATGAAGTCCTATCGGACACACGCCCATCTGAAGAGCATCTTGACGACACGATGGACTTCGAAGACAACATTTCAACAACACTCCCAGCGAGGCGATCTACAGTTAAGAGACGAAGAAATACAACGAATGGCGGCTCCCCGACCACAACCTCTGGGCATTCGCGGGAACGCCTTACTGCAGAAACCAGTAACGGACATTCAGATAGCGGCAGTGACATTACAAATTTACCCGGTTCGAATTTTCTCAACAATGAGGAACTATTTAAGATGTTAAAGTCAGAAACGAAAATTAATTCTATTCCGTGCGGTGAAAAAATAAACGCCTATGTCGTACTGAAGCACCCTGGAAGCGTCAGATCAAGGTTTGAATTTGTTGACGACTGTGGCATATGGGAGGCTGGTACCACTGTAAACCAGTATTGGGCATATACCGAAATCAGCGGCATTAAACCTGTTTACAAACACAACGGGGTATATTGTTCCAAGAACCAGATTAACAAGACAATCCGATATGTGCCATATGACCCTCAACCGAAATCAATTTGTAAACTGCATCGATACTATGCGAAACTAAAGGGTGACTCCTATTCAAGACGCATTTCAATTGTCGCAGAAGCCACCGGCAGCTTGGTCCATCTGCACCTGAAATGTGTCGCCGAGTATTTAGGAGCCCCAACAACGATTCAAACACACGGAAATGCCAAATCAGGGGAAACGTATAAGCGAACGAATCCCGAAATACTCCGTATGGCTTCAAACAAAGTACACGAAGGACGAAAAACAGCCACTCAAGTAGTGAGTGACATGGTCACCGATGACAGCTTCCAAGCACCAAAATCTGCCAGACAAGTTCAAGACAAAATATATAATGAAAAAAAAGAAAATTGAAAACATCCCGAAAAGATCAGATAATGTAGCCGACCAAGTTTTAAGTGTAATATCAGATTTAAATAACAATGACTTCGTACAAGAAATTATATTGACCAAAAATAAAGACCCTGTTATAATACTATATCATGAAAATCAAATTTTAGATCTTAAGCGAAATTGTGAAGGAAACAGCGGAAGTGTAATCGGAATCGACAGGACATTTAACATCGGCAGATTTTATGTTACAGTGTTGTCTTTTAAAAATCAGTCAGTCACAAGAAGAAAAAACAACCAATTTCCAATCACAATGGGTCCTATATGTTTACAATTTAATGGACAGGAACACACATATCAAACCTTCTTTGATCATATTCGAAATAAATTAGGTACTGACAACTTCACGTTAGGAACGGACGACGAAACAGCTCTGAGAAATGCACTTCAGAAAAGCTTCCCGAATTCGATTGTGATTCTATGTACGAAACATTTAAAGGATAACATAATACATCGGATGCAAAAGGAGGGCATGAGTGAACCAACACGAAAACAAGTGATTAATTCCATTTTCCATCCTTCATGCGGATTAGTATTTAGTGCCGACGACGTTCAATTTAGCCAGCGAGCAGATGACGTAAAACAGATAATAAGTGATAATGTCAATTTCTCCAAATACTTTGAACGACACTTGATACCAAAATTGAAAAATGTGTATATATGCCATTAAAACAAAAACAAATATCACAACTAAGGACAAATAACAATGCCGAATCCATCAACAACAGACTTAAACAAGAAACTCAACACAAAATCTTATCAATCCAAAGTGCAATCGAGTGTATTTCGAACATTATTAAAGCTCACATGAACGACTTACGCAAGGCACTTTATGGATCCGGAAATTACTTATTATTTGGTGAATACAGAAAACACTTAATGAACGAAGCTGCTTGGAGAAATAAAAACCCAGATGAAAAAAACGCAATTTTCAACAGGTTTCTGACGCGATCGTATCTTAAACCAATGAGCACAGGCTTTACTTTATCCCGTAATGGAACTCTGAAATTGCGAACTCCACGGCACAATTCAGGCAAGAAACCCGGTCAGCGAAAACGTCCGACTGCAGAACAAACGACCACAATCAAATTTAAATAATGTCTAAGATATTGTTCATGGAGTGACGGTCGAAAGGACGGACGAATTGACTGACGGTTGAACGAACGGACGGATGAAGGGACCGACGAACAAACAAAAGAAGGAACGCACGGAGGAACGAAGAAACGAATGGACGAATGAAGGAACGAACGGACGAACGAAAAAAGGGACGAACGAACGGACTTACGTTGGCACGAAGGAGCGGACGTAAAAAACGACTGAACAAACGAACGAACGAACAAAAGAAGGAACGGGCGAACTGACGAACGTGCTGATGAATGTACTGACGAATTGACGAACGGACGGACGAAGGAACGGACAGACGGACGAATAAGGGACGAACGAACGGGCGGACGAACGAAGGAACGGACGCACGAAGGAACGAACGAACGGACGGGCGGACGAAGGAACGAACGAACGGACGGACGGACGAAGGAACGGAAGAACGTTAGGACCGACAGACGAAAGAAACGAACGACCAAAGGAACGGATTGAAAAAGGGACGAACGAACGGACGGACGAACAAACGGTATAACGAAGGAACGAACGGACGGACGCACGAAGGAACGAAGGAAGGAACGGACGGACGGATGAACGAACGAACCGATGGACGGACAAAGGAAAGAACGAACGGACGCACGTACGGGCCGACAGACGAACGAATGAACGGATTAAGAAAGCGTCGAACGAACGGACGGACGAACAAACGGAATAACGAAGGAATGAACGGACGCCCGAAGGAACGGACGAAAGAAAGAACGGACGAACGAACGGAGGAACAGGCGGACGAAGGAGCGGACGCATGACCGTACCGACCGACTGACGGGCGAACGAACGAACGGACGGACGAAGAGACGAAGGACAGACGAACGAACGGCAGAACGAAGGAACGAACGGACGGACGCGCGAAGTAACGGACGATCGAACGGACGAACAAACGAAGGACCGGGCTGACGAACGAAAAGTATGGACCAACGGACGGAACGATCAAACGTACGGACGAAGGGACGAACGAACGGACCGACGAACAAACGTCCGCACGAACGTACAAACGGCATAACGAAGGAACGAACGGAAGACGAACAGACGGACGGAGGAACGGTACTTCAGGACGGTAACATATACTACAACGACAACATTTATGACCAAAATATATTGGGTATCGGATATTGGGTCCTAGTGGCCAGAACAGAAATCAATTTGTAAGTGGTGTGTAACCTATATTTGATTTTAAGTATTTTTATTGGAAAATTACATATTGTCACGAGAAGAATGAAGCATTAAACAAAACAATAGTGCCCATCAAACAAACATGATGTAAAATAATTATTTTTATGTAGATTTAGGTAGATTTGGGGTAGATTTAGGTAGATTTAGGAAGATTTCGGTAGATTTTGGTAGACTTAGGTAATTCGTGCCGCCCCTACCTAATTGAAAGAGCGTGGAGCAAGTTAGTGTTCAATGAATTACCGAATTATCCCATTATAATATGTAAAGTACCACCAACTAATTGATATCATATGGCACGATGGCTTGTAATCAATTAAATACTGTGTAAATGGCCTTTAACCCTTTCCCATTCAGAAGCAAAGTGAAAATGACCATAAGCAAACAGCATAAAACCAGAACAGCCTGCAAGTCGCTCCCAGTCTGTTCAGGTTTTATGCTGTTTGTTGCTCACCAATATCGAAGGATTGGAAATGAAGCCTTTAAAACTTGAATCTGGTAAGAAAGGTCTTTAATGAATTTCTAAGGCACTAGAAAATGCATAAAAATACGTAAAGTGGTAAAGGGTTAAACATACGATATGATGCATGCGAGTTCGGCCGGATGAGGCCATTGCGTTAAGTGAAAACCAAGATCAGTCTGTGGCGTCCGCGTTCCTGGTCCGATCACGTTTATTATAGAAAGGCCCTTGATTGAACGGTCATGGGCAAACATTTCGAGTTTTGGCAACTTAACATTATATGCCAAGTCTCTTGGCAACTTAACATTATATGCCAAATCTCTAATAAGACTTAACAATTCATTTCCAGCATCGCTTCAAGCGCAACGGTTTGGCAAACTTTAAGTGTTATTTAGACAAACATTAGGCTTCAAATAAAACGCTGTACTTTTCCAATAAGCCGACCGTTCTTCGTTTTTAAGCCAACCATTAACTTTTGATTGTTTTCAGATTAAGTTTTTTCATCTTTGCTGAATTCTACCATATTTACTAAATTTACAATTAACGTTGTTATAACTAAAACAACATTCAAACCTACTCGCTAACCTTCGCTAAAAATTAAAAATGCTAAAAAAATAATGTTATATGGAGATCGGCGACTGTTCTGCATGTCTTTGCATATTCTTATTAACGCGTAATAAAGTTAACACAAAAAGTTTAGCAGACCTACCAACCTTATTTTGGAAAACATTGTGGAAACAAATGATATTGTCGAGTTGATCATATGTTGTCTGTAACGTTAAATACCCGGTAACTTACAATGTCAAGTCTAACATTTGAACATGTCAGATTGGGACTTTACAGAAGCAGGCCACCCGTTTCATCATCTCCACAGGACTCCAAATGTAGCGGAGATCGAGAAGAAGAATATATGAAATGATTTGTACATGTGTATATTTTGAAACAAGTAAAAACACTTTCCGATTCAACAGTATATTGGACAGAACGCGGAGACAAGTTTAATGCTCCATGAATTAATGATTTTTTATCATATGAAAAGGGCCCGAGTTTATTGATATAATACGATTTGGATAAGCATTGACATAATACGATTTGATAAGCTTTCAATCAAAAATATGCTGCGTAAATGGCTTTCAAACATAGGATATGATGCATGCGAGTTTGGCTGGTTGTAACCATCACGAAAATATGTCTGGAGAAAGGACTGTGCCTAAGTTGACTAAGATTTAAGTTTGTAAAACGTTACGGTTGTCGTTCTATGTACTAGTTCTAACTTATATACAGTACGTATTATAACGACGTGCCTTTAACTTAAATAGTGCTCATTTGTATACTAAGAAATATGAATAATTTATAATGTGTATTTATGATATCTTTTTTATGCCCCCGGATCGAATGATCGGGGGTATATTGTTTTTGGTCTGTCTGTCTGTCTGTCCGTCCGTCCTTCCGTCCGTCCGTCCGCCCGTCCGTTGTCTGTCTGTCTGTCTGTCTGTCTGTCATTGTATGTGTCCCAAAACTTTAACCTTGGTCATATTTTTTGCAATATTGATGATAGCAACTTGATATTTGGCATGCATGTGTATCTCATGGAGCTGCCTACTTTGAGAGGTGAAAGGTCAAGGTCAAGATCATCCTTCAAGGTCAAAGGTAAAAAAATCAAAGCGGCGCATTAGGGGGCATTGTGTTTCTGACAAACACATCTTTTGTTTATAGTTGTTTTGGAGAATGCGACAACATGCTTAATAAGAACATGTGCCTTCAAGCAATCTTAACTTACATGTCGAAAGATCAGCAATGTTTTAATGAACAAAAATGCGAGGCATGTCATGCATTTTCGGTGCATCAACCACCGGTCACTACTCGATTTTTGGGGTGTTTGTGTTATTGTTTTTCTTTGATATAATCAATTCGGTTTGTACAGTTTTTTTCTGCGCAACGAAACCTCCAATTCAGATGGTACAGTTTAATGTTATATATATATATGTTGGTGTTTATCGCTCTGTCATACAAAGTTGAAATGCATTTAGAAGTGCCACTGTATAACGGAATGGGTCAATTCAACAATCACTTATTCACCAGTGCAGATGTTTCTATTCCGAATTCATTTGGTGTTCACATCACATAATAACGTAATGCAAATTTTATACAGTGAATTTATTATTAATAATAATACTCAATACTTAAGTCGCACTCTGAGAAAATGGGACTTAATGCATGTACTTAAAGTGTCGTTCCAGATAAGCGTGTGTAGTTTGCACAGGCTTAACAGGGACGACATTTTCTGCTTTAATGATATTGTTTGTTTCAAGGAAGTCTGATCTCAGAGAAAACCCTAATAAGGGGTTAAAGGGTCGTCCTCGTTCAGCCTGCGAGGGCTGTTTATACGCAAAAGCACCAAAAAGGCGAGGCCAGTCACGCATCGTCGATGCTCCGAGCACCGGTCACTAATGGATTTTTCTAGTCAAAATCAATTTGCGCACATAAATTCGTGCATAGTATAGGATTGTATACCAAAGACGGATCTTTGGATTTAACAGGTTTTTTTCAGCACAACGAAGCCTCCAATAGTAGAGGGACCACTTAATGTAATATATATGCAGGTGGTATCGGTTTGTCATAAACAAGTTGAATGCATTAAGCAATTCTATTGGACAAAGAAAAGGGCCGGTTTAGAAACATGTGTTCCTGAAAGCTACTCCAGTGCAAATGTTTTTATACAGGATTCCTTCTGTGATCACATTGTGTAAACACGTTTCGCAATTGTTAAACATTGTGTTTATTATTTACGTTACCATGAAATATAATTTCAATTTACACACATAAATATAGCACATACATATAAATAGACGTTATCGATCGAGTTTTGACCTACCGGTAATCATCTTTATCATCGTAAGGTAAAGTTGTCGAATATCATTAAGTCGAACATTGAAAGAGCTAGAGTATACTATGGAAGCATATTTGTGCCACTACTTACCAGATGTAATAACGTGAAAATAATGGCGGATTTCGCGAAAAAAAAACGTTTTTCTCGATAACAGATAAATGTTCACGAAAAGAAAATAAATTATGTTAACACGAATTTTTCCCTGTTAGTGCTCTAATCTGCCACCACATAAAGATAAATTAAAGATTTTACGAAAATAAATCACTTATCTCGAAAACAGATAACTTTTCATGAAACCTTACTTTTCGTGAAAACTTTTCACGAAACCTTAAAAAATTCGCGAAAATTGCCAGATCTAAAAATAGATGCACTTCAGAGCCTTTAACGTGAATACCTAACGTGGTGTTCTACGCGTGGTCTGTTAGTATGTTTTAATTAACTTATACAAAATAGATCTATTAATTGTATAATATAGTGATATTAATTGTTATTAAAAATGTTTGAAATGTGTTTGTTCTACCCTTCTTTTATAAATATAATTTGGGAAGGCACAAATTCATAAAAATCAATGTTTTCATTGGTAAACTTATATTTTTTGTTACAGCTGTCCCAGAGTTTTTTTTACTTTTTGCTGTGTCTGAAGCACTTGATAAAACCTTGTAAGACCTAAATTATTTAACATGAAGTGTTAAAAGTGTTAGTATGGTCTTTTGTGAGTGTTTTTGTTTTTTTCTTTTCAGAGTATTACGTATCCGAGAATTCCAACATGCCAGATTTTCAGAGATAGATATTGCGATACCTTTTTAGACTGTGAGCACATGCTGTGCTACGTTTGCAGCTGCAAAGAAAGGGGTTCGATATGCCCCATTTGCAAGTGTCAGTTCAACATGTCAAAAATCGGTTTTACTTAATAAAACTATATTTCTTGGACTAATTTATGGTGAGGGAGTAGTTGGGTACGATTGATTAACCAATGAAAACCAAGATGTTTTTTTTATACAGCAGTAACCAAGCTCATTCTATGTACTATGTAGTTTTAATCAATATTTAATGAAAAGTATTAAGAAATACCCAAGGAGGGTGACACTCATGATATTATGATGTTTTTTCATTATTTTGGAAATTAGGTTTTACACACTTGAGCACAAAGTATTTCTTCTTTTGATTTTCTTGCTGTCCTGTTGGTAAATAGTTTTACATAGACTTATTTAGCGCCATCTTGGCCATGTATATTTGACTTGAGGGTTTTAAACATGAGATGCCAGCATATATGTTCATGTATACTTGTGTACTGTTGGATTGTGTTTTATAATTGCTATGTTTTTACAATTCTTATAGAGCACTTATTAAACCAGGGTATCTTAAGTGTAGATATTAATTTGTTCAAATTTGGATATTGATTTCAAATTTCTAAATGTCAGATTGACATTACATTGGTAAATATTTGGATATTTTTATATATAACATAGTTTGTTGAATTTTTTCCAGATTTCATTTTTTACACAATGAAAGTGTATATTTTAGCAATAGTGTCAAATGAACAAATTCATGACAATGGAAGTCATTTTTGATAAGGCTGAACATAATGAATATTGTAAAATTAACTATAAAATACATTTTCAATTCATCCAAACATTGCTTGATCGCTGGTAGAAATATTCCTGCTAATGAAAAGGAAACTGTGTCCCTTTATGTAAAACGGTAATTTTTTTAGAATTTTATTCTTGAGAACAAAGTTAAAACTTAAGTTTTCTGATAAAAAATGTATTCTTTTAGTAACATTTAATACAATGTTAATGTATACTTTTAGTAACATTTTAATAAAAAAAAATAGCAAATACCAATGAACATAAATGTTATACATTGTCATCTTTGAGATTATTAAATAAAGCTTACTCAGTTTAAAAGGCCTGTCTGTGAAGAGTTTGAAATAGTTCTGTATTACACAAATTTTCAAGTTTTTTTCGCATTTTATATCCTTCAGTTTAAGTTGTTATCCCCCCTGATAGGTCGGAGGGGGATATGGGAATCGCGATCGTCCGTCCCTCTGTGTGTCCGTCCCTTTTTTGTCCGGATCATAACTCTGCCATTTATCACTAATAAAATTTCACTCATCCTGCAACGAAGGCTCCCTTCTATTAGACGATGTGTCTCGCCGTAAATTAAGATTGCTACCCCCAAGATCAATGTCACACTTATAGGTCAAATGTCCATATATGACAATATGATAGTGTTTCGCGTCCAGAGCATAATTTCGTCATTATCAAGCAAATTTCTTTTAACATTGCAAAAGTGATCCCCATCATAAGACGATATGTCGCGCTTTACAAACCAGGGTCCCTACCTCCAAGGTCAAGGTCACTCTTATAGGTCAAATATCTATTTATGACAATATGATACAGTTTTTGGTGTCCGAAGCATAACTTTGTCATTTATCAAGCAAATATTAATTAACTTGGCTCAAATGTTCCCCATTATTTGATGATGAGTGGCACATAACAACCATGTCCCATTCTTCAAAGTCAAGGTCACACTAATAGGTCAAATATCTATATATGACTAT
Source organism: Dreissena polymorpha (assembly GCF_020536995.1). NCBI lineage: Eukaryota > Metazoa > Mollusca > Bivalvia > Myida > Dreissenidae > Dreissena > Dreissena polymorpha. The sequence continues at coordinate 93,253,455 of NC_068357.1, forward strand.
ATGATATAATGTTTTGTGTCCGAAACATAACATCTTCATTTATCAAGCAAATTTCATCTAACTTGGCACAAATGTTCCCCATCATTTGCTTATTGTCGCGCTTAACACCCAGGTTCCTACCCCCAATTTCAAGGTCACACTTATAGGTCAACTGTCCATATATGACAATATGATAGTGTTTCGCGTCCAGAGCACAATTTCGTCATTTATAAACAAATTTCTTTTAACTTGGCCAAAGTGATCCCATCATAAGACGATATGTCGCGCTTTACAAACCAGGGTCCCTACCTCCAAGGTCAAGGTCACTCTTATAGGTCAAATATCTATTTATGACAATATGATACAGTTTTTGGTGTCCGAAGCATAACTTTGTCATTTATCAAGCAAATTTTAATTAACTTGGCTCAAATGTTCCCCATTATTTGATGATGAGTGGCAAATTACAACCATGTCCCATTCTTCAAAGTCAAGGTCAAACTAATAGGTCAAATGTCTATATATGACTATATGATATAATGTTTTGTGTCCGAAACATAACATCTTCATTTATCAAGCAAATTTCATCTAACTTGGCACAAATGTTCCCCATCATTTGCCTATTTGTCGCGCTTAACACCCAGGTTCCTACCCCCAATTTCAAGGTCACACTTATAGGTCAACTGTCCATATATGACAATATGATATAGTGTTTCGTATCCGGGGCATAACTTCGTCATTTATCAAGCGAATTTCATTTAGCTTGGCACAAATGTCCCCCATAATTAAACGATGTGTCACGTTTAACACCCAGGTCATAACCTCCAAGACCAAGGTCACACTTATAGGTCAAATGTCTATATATGACAATATGATACAATTTTTTGTGTCCAAAGCCTTACTTCGTCATTTATTAAGCGAATTTTAATTAACGTGGCACATATGTTACCCATCATTTGACGATGAGTAACGCTTAACACCTAGGTCCGTACCTCCAAGGTCAAAGTCACACTTATAGGTCAAATGTCTATATATGACAATATGATACAAGCTTTTGTGTCCTGAGCCTAACTTCGTCATTTATCAAGCAAATTTCATTTAACTTGGCACAAATGTTTCCCATCATTAGATTATATGTTGCTTTTAACACCCAGGTCCCTACCTCCAAGATCAAGGTCACTCTTATAGGTCAAATGTCCATATATGATTATATGGTACAATGTTTCGTGTCTGGAGCATAACTTCGTCATTTATTAAGCGCATTTCATTTAACTTGGTTCTATTTTTTTCCCCATCATTAGACTATGTGTCGCTCTTAACACCCAGGTCCCTACCTCCAAGGTCAAGGTCACTCTTATTGGTCATATGTCCATATATGATTATATGGTACAATGTTTCGTGTCCGGAGCATAACTTTGTAATTTATTAAGCGCATTTCATTTAACTTGGTACTATTGTTCCCCATCATTAGACAATGTGTCGCGTTAAACACCCAGGTACCTACCTATAATGTCAAGGTCACACTTATAGGTCAAATCTCCATATATGATACAGTTTCATGTTTCATTCGTGTCTGGAGAATAACTTCGTCATCTTTCAAGTGAATTTTATTTAACTCGGCAAAAAGGTTCATCATGATTGTCCAGGGTGTCATGCTTAACAGCCAGGTCCCTACCCACAAGGTCAAGGTCACACTAAGACTTATAGGTTAAATCTCTATTTATGGTACAATGTTTCATGTCCTGCCTGCGTCCGTAGCACAATTTCGTCCGCGAAGTTCTTGTTTTTTTTTGTTTTTTTTTCTTCTTATTTTCTTACCTTTTTGATAACATTGATTTCACATTGATTGCTATGCTGTGATATAACAAAAAGTCTGTCTTATTTTATATAAAATTTTTCTAAAATAAACAGTGTCATTATTAATTTTATTTGCCCTTGCTTGACTTAATCATGTTTATGTGTTTTAGCTCTACTTTTCGACGCATGTTGAGTTATTGTTGTCAGACCATTGTAGTTGAGGACATCAGTCTTGTTTAAGTGTGTGACTGGTGTCCATTTTTCAACAACTATCCAAGGTTTATACCTCTAACTTTCAACACTTGCAGCCAGTTGTGTAAACTTTGATAAAAGTTATCATTGGTTATCTTTTTCAATATCTCTGGTGTTTGGATAATTTAATTTGGATTCCAGTTGTATAAAAAGATTCACGAGACCATTACATGCTTTGGATATTGTTTTGTTGTTGTTAAAGTTAACCAAGGTCTTAACCAATTTGGACAAATTTAAGCAGTGCGCAAAGATAACCGGCGGATAAGATATCCAAGTTTTATACAATGGGCTGTTGTTAACTATCAAAAGGAGATCACCAACTTGCAAGACAGATAATCCAAGAAATATTTTGGCATAATTATACCCCATTTTCAACGTATATTTGTTCACTTAGATTTTCATTTTATAATAATAATCTAGCACTGCCCTGAGAAAAGTCGAGTGTGTGGATGTCGAACGGTTCTTGTTTAAATATCAGCTTGATTACCATCAAACAAATTCAACTAATACAGCCACCTCTGACTTACCTTTGCACTTTCGCATACTCTGTGTAGTTGTACCTTAACAAATAGTTAGTTGTACATAACTATTGATGTATTTATCCATGTGTACTGGTGTGTTTGAGGTATGTTACTCAAAGGTCAAGGTCACATGTAGACTACTGCATAATAAAAATTAGTTTGGATATGAAACACTCTTATTGTATGGCATAAAACTGCTATTCTCACCCCACATTGGCGGAACAATGCAAGACGAGAAGTGCCTTATGACAACCCCTGCATTCAAGGGAACACGACAAAATGACACCTGACAGCCCTCTGACACGACTGCAAGAAACAATGATATCAAATTTGACAGTCGTAATGAGTCAGTTTCTCTCGTTTATCTTTAGTCTTTACAGAACCGTCTCAAGGCTCACCTTGTGTTGCAATGTTCATACCGTATGCCCAAAAAATTTATAACTATTTGACAGTATTAGGGCGATTACCACACATGGGAAGAACAGAAGCATTCCATCGTTCATATGACATTTGAAAGTGTTACGCAAACAGTGCAGTGATCCAGAAATTATATTTCCAGACACTCTACCCTTCGTGTAACAGTACTTCCCCCGTGACGGTATTGATTCCATATACACCGTAACCTGGTTTGTGTTTTATTTTTATTTCAGGGTGTTCATAACAAATAAAGCTAGCATTTTGGCCACATATTAAAATGATATTTTAAAGCGAAACTGACAAAACATGTATTGTTTTATTGACACACAATCAAACATGGCAATGACAACGCATACAAAGCCAACAGCTTGTTTAAAACTAGTACTTGCTCTGCTTTCAGACACAACTATATATATTAATTGACATTTTGTCAACCAATGCACAAGTTAGCCAGCTTGTAAGGAAGTATCATTAAGTTCATTTTTGTTTCATTTCCGTGTTAAACGAGGCGTTCAATGTACATGATTGTTGCAGCAAAAAGCTCTGTTCCTTCTTCTCTGTTTCTAGGTGGGTATTGAAGATTCAAATCTCCGACAGCTGCTCTTGCAATTGTCAGGAACTCTTGTGATACACCAAGTTCTGGAGGGCGTTAAGAATACTCCCGTTCCACATCATTTAATTCCCTTTGGTCAACCAGTGATATTTTACAATCTCTTGCGCCATGTACTTCTGGCTGAAAGAACAACACCTCAGGTTTTCCTGCAGGACATGAAATTCGGTTATTTCGACGAACACAATGAGTATTCCAAATATTGCAAACTTCATTCAGGTCTTTACTAATGACAAGAAGAAAACAATATCTAATGCATTCTAAGTGCACACTATCAGATGTGTCCAGTAATCCGAAATCACTCATATCTTTAAAATGGTTCATCCAGACATTTCCACACATTTCTCTAAGACTTCGCCAAAACCTCTCAATTCAGACATTTCTGTTAGATGAAACATAGACGAAGCTTTGGATCCCCTGGTACTGATCTGCGTCTGTCCATCGTAATGCCATTTGCACATCACGGACAATAGAATTTTCTATACCGCGTCACCGTAAACCCGAACTGAAATGCCATCAATTTCCCTAATGTAATCTAAATAAAAGCTAGATATGTACATCGGCAGCACCTTGTGAATCAATGAGTCCTAAAATAAGACGAACCATCTCAAATGTAGCTGCAAGTCCATGATTAATCAGGAGTCTTTGACGCATTTGCCGGTAACCAGCATTTTCACCGGAAGCTGATAACTCAAGCAATATTTCTTGAATAATTTCGTCGAGACTGTGCTGACTTTGGCCTCTAGTCAGGCGGTAACGTCTCAAGACTCTGAAAATTGATCGTTCACTTGTTATTGTTCCATGTCGTATGGCCATAACTCCAAGAATTTCACGTATAGAATAACCTCTCTGACGATACAAAACGATAAGCTGTGATGATGACATACCCCGAAGATCGGCGTCCTGAATATCGTATGCGGGCATGATCTGGAATTACCATAAAGAAAATTAGAGATCTATTATTCAAATAAAAAATCCAATGGTCTAACAGGTGGCTTTCCAAAAGGGGAAATTGGTACTGTACCGTTTTCGACCTTTGAACTCTAAATGTGACATTGACACTGTATAGACTGTTGCATTAATGAATACAGAAAAATCGCACATCCATTTCTCACCCAGTAATTTCCATTTTTGTGTCTGAAAATAAATATGTAAAAACAGCTTCATGTATTTTCGTCAACAAAGATGCATTTACATAAAAAATAAAACAATAAAAGGGAAACTTACTACTTGCTATAGTATGCACGTACACTCCAGTTCTTGGTCTGTAGGATAAAGACAATGTTCACCAATTGAAGAGCATCTATTTTTATATAACTGGCATCTTTCGCGAATTAATATTCATAATTTCATGAAGTTATCTGATTTCGAGAAAAGTTATTTGTTTTGCGAAATCTTCCATTATTTTCATGAACATTTTATCTGTATGTGTTGGCAGTTTAGAGCACTATCATGCATAAATTCGTGTTAACAAAATATATTTATTTACGTGAAAATTTATCTGTTTTCGCGAAAAGAATTTCTTTTTCGCGAAATCCTCCATTATTTTCATGTTATTTTAAGTTGTTAAGTGGTGGCACAAATATGCTTCCATAGTATACATAGTGTGTGCTTAAAAAAATTGTATTGCGTTTGCTTTTAATGATTGTAAACGGATACAAATGGAAGAACGTGCTTCCTTTGGATTCTATGGAAGCATATTTGTGCCACCACTTAACAACTTAAAATAACATGAAAATAATGGAGGATTTCGCGAAAAAGAAATTCTTTTCGCGAAAACAGATAAATTTTCACGTAAATAAATATATTTTGTTAACACGAATTTATGCATGATAGTGCTCTAAACTGCCAACACATACAGATAAAATGTTCATGAAAATAATGGAAGATTTCGCAAAACAAATAACTTTTCTCAAAATCAGATAACTTCATGAAATTATGAATATTAATTCGCGAAAGATGCCAGTTATATAAAAATAGATGCTCTTCAATTGGTGAACATTGTCTTTATCCTACAGACCAAGAACTGGAGTGTACGTGCATACTATAGCAAGTAGTAAGTTTCCTTTTATTGTTTTATTTTTTATGTAAATGCATCTTTGTTGACGAAAATACATGAAGCTGTTTTTACATATTTATTTTCAGACACAAGAATGGAAATTACTGGGTGAGAAATGGATGTGCGATTTTTCTGTATTCATTAATGCAACAGTCTATACAGTGTCAATGTCACATTTAGAGTTCAAAGGTCGAAAACGGTACAGTACCAATTTCCCCTTTTGGAAAGCCACCTGTTAGACCATTGGATTTTTTATTTGAATAATAGATCTCTAATTTTCTTTATGGTAATTCCAGATCATGCCCGCATACGATATTCAGGACGCCGATCTTCGGGGTATGTCATCATCACAGCTTATCGTTTTGTATCGTCAGAGAGGTTATTCTATACGTGAAATTCTTGGAGTTATGGCCATACGACATGGAACAATAACAAGCGAACGATCAATTTTCCGAGTCTTGAGACGTTACCGCCTGACTAGAGGCCAAAGTCAGCACAGTCTCGACGAAATTATTCAAGAAATATTGCTTGAGTTATCAGCTTCCGGTGAAAATGCTGGTTACCGGCAAATGCGTCAAAGACTCCTGATTAATCATGGACTTGCAGCTACATTTGAGATGGTTCGTCTTATTTTAGGACTCATTGATTCACAAGGTGCTGCCGATGTACATATCTAGCTTTTATTTAGATTACATTAGGGAAATTGATGGCATTCCAGTTCGAGTTTACGGTGACGCGGTATAGAAAATTCTATTGTCCGTGATGTGCAAATGGCATTACGATGGACAGACGCAGATCAGTACCAGGGGATCCAAAGCTTCGTCTATGTATCATCTAACAGAAATGTCTGAATTGAGAGGTTTTGGCGAAGTCTTAGAGAAATGTGTGGAAATGTCTGGATGAACCATTTTAAAGATATGAGTGATTTCGGATTACTGGACACATCTGATAGTGTGCACTTAGAATTCATTAGATATTGTTTTCTTCTTGTCATTAGTAAAGACCTGAATGAAGTTTGCAATATTTGGAATACTCATTGTGTTCGTCGAAATAACCGAATTTCATGTCCTACAGGAAAACCTGAGGTGTTGTTCTTTCAGCCAGAAGTACATGGCGCAAGAGATTGTAAAATATCACTGGTTGACCAAAGGGAATTAAATGATGTGGAACGGGAATATTCTTAACGCCCTCCAGAACTTGGTGTATCACAAGAGTTCCTGACAATTGCAAGAGCAGCTGTCGGAGATTTGAATCTTCAATACCCACCTAGAAACAGAGAAGAAGGAACAGAGCTTTTTGCTGCAATAATCATGTACATTGAACGCCTCGTTTAACACGGAAATGAAACAAAAATGAACTTAATGATACTTCCTTACAAGCTGGCTAACTTGTGCATTGGTTGACAAAATGTCAATTAATATATATAGTTGTGTCTGAAAGCAGAGCAAGTACTAGTTTTAAACAAGCTGTTGGCTTGTATGCGTTGTCATTGCCATGTATGATTGTGTGTCAATAAAACAATACATGTTTTGTCAGTTTCGCTTTAAAATATCATTTTAATATGTGGCCAAAATGCTAGCTTTATTTGTTATGAACACCCTGAAATAAAAATAAAACACAAAACAGGTTACGGTGTATATGGAATCAATACCGTCACGGGGGAAGTACTGTTACACGAAGGGTAGAGTGTCTGGAAATATAATTTCTGGATCACTGCACTGTTTGCGTAACACTCTCAAATGTCATATGAACGATGGAATGTTTCTGTTCTGCCCATGTGTGGTAATCGCCCTTATACTGTCAAATAGTTATAAATTTTTTGGGCATACGGTATGAACAATGCAACACAAGGTGAGCCTTGAGACGGTTCTGTAAAGACTAAAGATAAACGAGAGAAACTGACTCATTACGACTGTCAAATTTGATATCATTGTTTCTTGCAGTCGTGTCAGAGGGCTGTCAGGTGTCATTTTGTCGTGTTCCCTTGAATGCAGGGGTTGTCATAAGGCACTTCTCGTCTTGCATTGTTCCGCCAATGTGGGGTGAGAATAGCAGTTTTATGCCATACAATAAGAGTGTTTCATATCCAAACTAATTTTTATTATGCAGTAGTCTACATGTGACCTTGACCTTTGAGTAACATACCTCAAACACACCAGTAAACATGGATAAATACATCAATAGTTATGTACAATTAACTATTTGTTAAGGTACAACTACACAGAGTATGCGAAAGTGCAAAGGTAAGTCAGAGGTGGCTGTATTAGTTGAATTTGTTTGATGGTAATCAAGCTGATATTTAAACAAGAACCGTTCGACATCCACACACTCGACTTTTCTCAGGGCAGTGCTAGATTATTATTATAAAATGAAAATCTAAGTGAACAAATATACGTTGAAAATGGGGTATAATTCTGCCAAAATATTTCTTGGATTATCTGTCTTGCAAGTTGGTGTTCTCCTTTTGATAGTTAACAACAGCCCATTGTATAAAACTTGGATATCTTATCCGCCGGTTATCTTTGCGCACTGCTTAAATTTGTCCAAAATGGTTAAGACCTTGGTTAACTTTAACAACAACAAAACAATATCCAAAGCATGTAATGGTCTCGTGAATCTTTTTATACAACTGGAATCCAAATTAAATTATCCAAACACCAGAGATATTGAAAAAGATAACCAATGATAACTTTTATCAAAGTTTAGACAACTGGCTGCAAGTGTTCAAAGTTAGAGGTGAAAACCTTTGATAGTTGTTGAAAAATGGACACCAGTCACACACTTAAACAAGACTGATGTCCTCAACTACAATGGTCTGACAACAATAACTCAACATGCGTCGAAAAGTAGAGCTAAAACACATAAGCATGATTAAGTCAAGCAAGGGCAAATAAAATTAATAATGACACTGTTTATTTTAGAAATTTTTTATATAAAATAAGACAGACTTTTTGTCATATCACAGCATAGCAATCAATGTGAAATCAATGTTATCAAAAAGGTAAGAAAATAAGAAGAAAATAAAACAAAAAAACAAGAACTTCGCGGACAAAATTGTGCTACGGACGCAGGCAGGACATGAAACATTGTACCATAAATAGAGATTTAACCTATAAGTCTTAGTGTGACCTTGACCTTGTGGGTAGGGACCTGGCTGTTAAGCATGACACCCTGGACAATCATTATGAACCTTTGTGCCGAGTTAAATAAAATTCACTTGAAAGATGACGAAGTTATTCTCCAGACACGAATGAAACATGAAACTGTATCATATATGGAGATTTGACCTATAAGTGTAACCTTGACATTATAGGTAGGTACCTGGGTGTTTAACGCGACACATTGTCTAATGATGGGGAACAATAGTACCAAGTTAAATGAAATGCGCTTAATAAATTACAAAGTTATGCTCCGGACACGAAACATTGTACCATATAATCATATATGGACATTTGACCTATAAGAGTGACATTGACCTTGGAGGTAGGGACCTGGGTGTTAAGAGCGACACATAGTCTAATGATGGGGAAAAAAAATAGAACCAAGTTAAATGAAATGCGCTTAATAAATGACGAAGTTATGCTCCAGACACGAAACATTGTACCATATAATCATATATGGACATTTGACCTATAAGAGTGACCTTGATCTTGGAGGTAGGGACCTGGGTGTTAAAAGCAACATATAATCTAATGATGGGAAACAGTTGTGCCAAGTTAAATGAAATTTGCTTGATAAATGACGAAGTTAGGCTCAGGACACAAAAGCTTGTATCATATTGTCATATATAGACATTTGACCTATAAGTGTGACTTTGACCTTGGAGGTACGGACCTAGGTGTTAAGCGTTACTCATCGTCAAATGATGGGTAACATATGTGCCACGTTAATTAAAATTCGCTTAATAAATGACGAAGTAAAGCTTTGGACACAAAAAATTGTATCATATTGTCATATATAGACATTTGACCTATAAGTGTGACCTTGGTCTTGGAGTTATGACCTGGGTGTTAAACGTGACACATCGTTTAATTATGGGGGACATTTGTGCCAAGCTAAATGAAATTCGCTTGATAAATGACGAAGTTATGCCCCGGATACGAAACACTATATCATATTGTCATATATGGACAGTTGACCTATAAGTGTGACCTTGAAATTGGGGGTAGGAACCTGGGTGTTAAGCGCGACAAATAGGCAAATGATGGGGAACATTTGTGCCAAGTTAGATGAAATTTGCTTGATAAATGAAGATGTTATGTTTCGGACACAAAACATTATATCATATAGTCATATATAGACATTTGACCTATTAGTTTGATCTTGACTTTGAAGAATGGGACATGGTTGTTATGTGCCACTCATCATCAAATAATGGGGAACATTTGAGCCAAGTTAATTAAAATTTGCTTGATAAATGACAAAGTTATGCTTCGGACACCAAAAACTGTATCATATTGTCATAAATAGATATTTGACCTATAAGAGTGACCTTGACCTTGGAGGTAGGGACCCTGGTTTGTAAAGCGCGACATATCGTCTTATGATGGGATCACTTTTGCCAAGTTAAAAGAAATTTGTTTATAAATGACGAAATTGTGCTCTGGACGCGAAACACTATCATATTGTCATATATGGACAGTTGACCTATAAGTGTGACCTTGAAATTGGGGGTAGGAACCTGGGTGTTAAGCGCGCCAAATAGGCAAATGATGGGGAACATTTGTGCCAAGTTAGATGAAATTTGCTTGATAAATGAAGATGTTATGTTTCGGACACAAAACATTATATCATATAGTCATATATAGATATTTGACCTATTAGTGTGACCTTGACTTTGAAGAATGGGACATGGTTGTTATGTGCCACTCATCATCAAATAATGGGGAACATTTGAGCCAAGTTAATTAAAATTTGCTTGATAAATGACAAAGTTATGCTTCGGTCACCAAAAACTGTATCATATTGTCATAAATAGATATTTGACCTATAAGAGTGACCTTGACCTTGGAGGTAGGGACCCTGGTTTGTAAAGCGCGACATATCGTCTTATGATGGGGATCACTTTTGCCAAGTTAAAAGAAATTTGCTTGATAAATGACGAAATTATGCTCTGGACGCGAAACACTATCATATTGTCATATATGGACATTTGACCTATAAGTGTGACATTGATCTTGGGGGTAGCAATCTTAATTTACGGCGAGACACATCGTCTAATAGTAGGGAGCCTTCGTTGCAGGATGAGTGAAATTTGATTAGTGATAAATGGCAGAGTTATGATCCGGACAAAAAAGGGACGGCCACACAGAGGGACGGACGATCGCGATTCCCATATCGCCCTCCGACCTATCAGGGGGGATAACAACTTAAACTGAAGGATATAAAATGCGAAAAAACTTGAAAATTTGTGTAATACAGAACTATTTCAAACTCTTCACAGACAGGCCTTTTAAACTGAGTAAGATTTATTTAATAATCTCAAAGATGACAATGTATAACATTTATGTTCATTGGTATTTGCTATTTTTTTTTATTAAAATGTTACTAAAAGTATACATTAACATTGTATTAAATGTTACTAAAAGAATACATTTTTTATCAGAAAACTTAAGTTTTAACTTTGTTCTCAAGAATAAAATTCTAAAAAAAATTACCGTTTTACATAAAGGGACACAGTTTCCTTTTCATTAGCAGGAATATTTCTAGCAAGCAATGTTTGGATGAATTGAAAATGTATTTTATAGTTAATTTTACAATATTCATTATTTTCAGCCTTATCAAAAATGACTTCCATTGTCATAAATTTGTTCATTTGACACTATTGCTAAAATATACACTTTCATTGTGTAAAAAATGAAATCTGGAAAAATTTCAACAAACTATGTTATATATAAAAATATCCAAATATTTACCAATGTAATGTCAATTTGACATTTAGAAATTTGAAATCAATATCCAAATTTGAACAAATTAATATCCACACTTAAGATACCCTGGTTTAATAAGTGCTCTATAAGAATTGTAAAAACATAGCAATTATAAAACACAATCCAACAGTACACAGGTATACATGAACATATATGCTGGCATCTCATGTTTAAAACCCTCAAGTCAAATATACAAGGCCAAGATGGCGCTAAATAAGTCTATGTAAAACTATTTACGAACAGGACAGCAAGAAAATCAAAAGAAGAAATACTTTGTGCTCAAGTGTGTAAAACCTAATTTCCAAAATAATGAAAAAACATCATAATATCATGAGTGTCACCCTCCTTGTGTATTTCTTAATACTTTTCATTAAATATTGATTAAAACTACATAGTACATAGAATGAGCTTGGTTACTGCTGTATAAAAAAACATCTTGGTTTTCATTGGTTAATCAATCGTACCCAACTACTCCCTCGCCATAAATCAGTCCAAGAAATATAGTTTTATTAAGTAAAACCGTTTTTTGACATGTTGAACTGACACTTGCAAATGGGGCATATCGAACCCCTTTCTTTGCAGCTGCAAACGTAGCACAGCATGTGCTCACAGTCTAAAAAGGTATCGCAATATCTATCTCTGAAAATCTGGCATGTTGGAATTCTAGGATACGTAATACTCTGAAAAGAAAAAAACAAAAACACTCACAAAAGACCATACTAACACTTTTAACACTTCATGTTAAATAATTTAGGTCTTACAAGGTTTTATCAAGTGCCTCAGACACAGCAAAAAGTAAAAAAAAAGCTCTGGGGCAGCTGTAACAAAAAATATAAGTTTACCAATGAAAACATTGATTTTTATGAATACGTGCCTTCCCAAATTATATTTATAAAAGAAGTGTAGAACAAACACATTTCAAACATTTTTAATAACAATTAATATCACTATATTATACAATTAATAGATCTATTTTGTATAAGTTAATTAAAACATACTAACAGACCACGCGTAGAACACCACGTTAGGTATTCACGTTTAAGGCTCTGAAGTGCATCTATTTTTAGATCTGGCAATTTTCGCGAATTTTTTAAGGTTTGGTGAAAAGTTTTCACGAAAAGTAAGGTTTCATGAAAAGTTATCTGTTTTCGAGATAAGTGATTTATTTTCGTAAAAACTTTAATTTATCTTTATGTGGTGGCAGTTTAGAGCACTAACAGGGAAAAATTCGTGTTAACATAATTTATTTTATTTTCGTGAACATTTATCTGTTATCGAGAAAAACGTTTTTTTTTCGCGAAATCCGCCATTATTTTCACGTTATTACATCTGGTAAGTAGTGGCACAAATATGCTTCCATAGGATTCGAACCTGCAATTTCAATGATTTCTTCACCGGGCTGTCTTGACTGATATAGTTTATCACCAATTTTTTACTCAGTTTTTAACGTTCTGGTGTCGTAAAAACTTTAAATTTCCCTCTTAACAAATCCCGTATTTGAAATATTAATGTAGTGTAATCAAGCTAGAAAAATTCCCGAGCTCAATGTGGATTTTATTCGGGCTCTCTAGGTTCCAGGGCAGACATTTTACCGCGTTGCTACTAGGCCGTATAAGTGCTCCTTGTAACTCACTCTACTACTGTGCATTTACCCCACTTCATTTTCGAAATTTTCCGTTTTGCCATTATATCTGTGGGACGCCGTACAAACAAACAACCAAGTTTCGGTTATTTTCGTTGGGCGTCAATGTAACCCAGCTAGAAAATTCCCCGACCACAACGGGAACTGCACAAGGGCCCACCCGGTTCCAAGGCAGACACCTTACCGCGTCGGTATACGTGCTCCTTATACCTCAACCATCTATGGTAATTTTGAGGTTTTACTATAAAATAATTACAAAACAGCCTTGTTAGCATGTGATTACATGCAAACGATTTAGCACTCATAAAGCGAAAAAACAACGGCAAAGAGAATACATAAAATAAAAAGTTGTCCGTGTAAACTGACCATACTAACCCTTATGTTACTAAAGATTTTGGAAGATTTTTGTCATTGGGCATGAAATGTACGTTTTTAAAAAATCTACAAATAACATGTGTATACCATAAACATGTTACGGAAAAGAGTTTGGCTGGCATACCGACTGTTTTTGGAGATGCTAGTAGAAACAAACAACTTCGATTAAATGACTTTGATTATACAATCACTTACTATTTTTCCTTTTAAAATTCTCCAAAATACATGCATCTCAAAGGCATTCATGAGCATCACCCAAAAGACGATCGTAACATACCGGTAAATGCCGAAAACTTAACACTTTGATCTTTGTCGATCTTTCTTAATTACTAAATCTGCTACACTTAATTGTCATTTTATGATAATGTACGACTAAATCTATACGTTAACATTGTGCATTCGAAAGGATTAGAAAACTAACGAAGAGTTCTGATAATTCGTTGCTTAATTCTATACCATATGTAATAAGGCTGCCGAATTTACTTACTAATTTGCATTCCTTAGGAGGATAATTGAAAGCAAATTTTGAAATAAAAGAGTGTAGTGTACTGTAACCTATATTGAATACAGTTACATCCCTTTGTCATGAAAACACGAAGGTCGTAGCATAAACAATCTTTATTGTTAACTATGCTGGGGTATTTAATAAAAGGAAACGTGATTGCGCGTGTAAGGATTTTCTATCAGACATGTTCATGCTACCATAGCAAGTCAGGTGTGTATGGTCATAGACCGAAACCCGTGCAAAGCCCTTTTCAAGGTAAGACAGAAGGTTTTACTAATTACTAAATTAGGTCAGATGAGTGAAGGTGTGTGGGCATGAATTATTTGATTGGTTAACTTACAGTGGGTGTGTGCCCAGGTGCACAAGTTGATAATTATAATCAAAATAATAATTATTCAACATTTCAATAATAAGGACAATTGTATCGAATATCAGTCCATTTTATATGATCTTGATCTTGAGATTGCTGTAGGTATCATAATTAATTTTGCAGTAATTATAATGCTTGTAATTACAAAAAGGTGATTTTCATTATATGGACATCAATATTTATAATCATTATCACAAAAGTAGGCACTGCTTTTACTTTGTGTTTACTAAGCATACTCCTACTATGAAAACACCAGCTGCTAGAACAACAACAATAACTAATACTACAATTTCTACTAGTACTACTTCTGCTACAATTTTGTCTACTTACAGTCAGTCAACCAGTTTAGAATAACTCGGCAAAAAACGTTAACTCTTTTGACAATTTCTTTTGGGATTAAGTGTCAATGTGAGAATATGTAAAAATAAAGGGTAAAATTTATTTTGTTTGATAACAGTAGTTGCAATAATCCAACTCCCAGCTATTGACCCTCGGTCGCTGGGATGTACGTATGTACTTAAAAAAGTTCAGAGCATTCAAGAAGAACTAATGATAACAGAATAGGCCAGACGGCATATGCAGTTTTTGGTCAAAAATAGCCAATTAAAGTTCATCCTTCGGAATATTATTAAAAAACATTCATCTTACAGACTGAGTATTTCAAAACATTGTCATGGCATTTTTTCAATCAGCAAATAAATAATTTGAAAATAATAAAGCTTTCTATATATCCATATGCACATTTCAAAACATAACTAATTCAATCAGTTCCGCATAACTTTTTGCTTCATTTATCCCCCTGTAGGCTTAATACAAAAGCTTTCTTGCGTAAACTTTGTTTATTTATTCCTTTACCTAATGTATACGATAGACACTTATCATTTTGTTTTTATTGGGGCATTATCGAAAATTAAATACAATTGAATCGGATCTGCTGATTATCAGGAACTGGTTGACAAACTGTATATTGCAACTACTACTACTTAGTAACTTACACAACAATATAACTACTGTAATTACCGTAAGTTTTTGGGCACAATTTTTTTTTTTCGTGTCCGAAAATTTAGATACGAAAAATATTCAAAAAGTGCGAGTGTCGGAAAATGTAGAGACACATAGGTTATGTTTGTTTGTCAATTATTATCTTGAAATAAAAGCAATTAATAAATTTGCTATGATTGTATTGTGTTGCACTCTCTTTTTTTCTCTGCTTTAAATACAATACAACTCCACTTGTTTGCAATTTTTTAACAGAATTATAAAAACATTAAAAAAACAACAACCATGATACTGCTTCCTGAATATGGTATCGTTGCAAATTCTGTTTGTTGAAACCATTGTTTATTAATGGTATACATGGTAATCTACCCAATAATGCACTAGTAATGGTCCATGGCCCTTATGGCATTCTATGCCAGGTTTTATTACCCTAATCTGGTTGTAAAACTTAATGATCGAAGGGTCAAAGATATGTGAAAACGGGGCAGAAATCTAGTAAAATAGCACTGTAAAATATACTGTCAAAAAAATTGGAGTCATTATTTATGGACAAAAAACACATCTGTCCGACAATATAGAGTCACAAAAAATGTCCTTAAACGTAGTGTCCGAAAACTTTAGTAATTACGGTACTTCTACTACTTAAAAAATTACTACTTCTTTTGCTATTACTACTTCTACTAACTTTTCACTATAGAAAATTATCGACATTTCATTATTTAGTCCAAATTTTAATAAGAATCTAACTAAACAATGAAAAGTACCCAACCTAAAGTTTCTCACCTTTTTAATTTTCAGTTGATGATACACACAAGGCTAATCGCAATGCCAACAGTAATGTGTTTCGTCTGGTGGAAGCATATCGGACATATGGTCATCGGAAGGCAACCATTGATCCTCTAGGTTTGCAGCAAGTAATGTTGTAAGTCGCAGATAATAAGCTTGATGGTGTCAGATTTCATAAACAGTAGTTGTAATGGCAAGTACTCATTAGTCAGCAGATTAGTTTGCAATAGGAAATATTAAGTATTTAATTATTAAAAAAATGCTTATTAACTATATTTAATAGTTAATTTCTTATTTCATTGGTGTGCAAAACTATATTGTTATTTATTAAAAGTTTTTAGTGGCAAGACAAAGAGAAACAAAAAATACCACTTATTTATTGGATTTTTTATCTGTTAGCAGCATTTATTGTATTGTGTGTGGTTCCTGCCAGTAAATGAAAACATGTTCATAATGTGTATACAGTATAACATATCTTCTTTTAACTTTCAAGACAAAGAGAAACAAACAAACAAAACACAAAACCCTCTTTATTAGTGCTAACAAATCAATAACAACTGTCACTGCAGAGACCAGGCTGAGCTAGCACCAGAACGCTATGGACTGAGTCCTAGTTCCCAGCAAACAATAGACGTTGCAGGGTTGTTCTACAGTGCAACCGGAAACCAAATGATGACTGTTGATGAGCTGATAGTCCGTTTGGAGAAAGAGTATTGCGACACAATTGGGGCAGAATTCCAGCACTTGCAGGTAGGAAGTGACCCATACTAGACCTCATGTGAGGAATGCCACTTACAAAGTCATCAGGTATAGGATTAAATGTATTGAAAAGCTGTACTCAATGGAATAAAGCAAATATGACCAGCCCAGGCGTTTAAGTCACTGTGCCATAATTCCCAGATTCTTATTGCCACATTGCTTAAAACTGAAAATCAGTCTTAACACAGCAGTTTTAATTTCAAACGCAACTTACTAAAAAAAATCAGGATGTCAGAACAAAATGCATTTCAGCCAGAAAATAGACAGTTTCATTTTGTGCTTTTGTAAGCACCACTTACCACCAGAACTTCAACAAATAGTTTATGCCCTTGTTTCGTAGACAAATGTTCATGGGAAAGGCCTGCTCTCTATATTTAGCTGACCGTTTCACAGGATGCTCAGTGTGAGCTTTTGGAATAGCCTTTTGTCCCTTTTGCATCGTCATTTATCTGTGGAGTGTTGTCTGCAAACTTTTCATTCAAACTCTTCAAATGACATCTCTCTCCTTAACCCTTTGCATGCTGGGAAATTTGTCTTCTGCTAAAATGTCGTCTGCTGAATTTCTAAAATTAGCATTTTCTTCTATTTTTTTCAAATAATACTATCAGAATAGCAAACAGTTTGGATCCTGATGAGACGCCACGTTCTGTGGCGTCTCATCTGGATCCAAACTGTTTGCAAAGGCCTTCAAAATTCGGTTCCCGCACTGAAAGGGTTAACCAATGGTCGTATTTTAACAAAAATAAACAGTTATGATTCTTGGGTGACCCTGTTTCATATTTGTTCACTGTTTTACCAAAACATTGATTTTTTTCCCTGAAATTGGAACGGTCAGAGGTCTTTTAAATATTGAATTTTTTCTTTTGTCAAAAAACTTAAATTTATGGATCAGTCCAGCCAGAAAATCGATTTTAATGTCACACTTATAATGAGTTTGCACTTTATGTTGGTCCTCTACCAATTTTGTTTAATGGGTAACTGGATGCCAAAATTTGCCCCACCGTATGAGCTACTTGTTTTCTTAATATGTACAAAGGAAAAATGACAAGGCCCAGATTATTGGTATTTGTTTTGTCACATTGTATGGTTGTCTACCAAGTTTGTTTAGATCATTCAGATCAATTAGCCCTGCACTGTGTTTACTTAGTTTCCTATTGTGTATACAGGGAAAAACAAACTTCAATGCAAAGGGTAAGAGTTTGCCATATAACACAATTAAGTGTCTTAATTATAATTTTGTAATTGATCATGCAATTTTAAAATGACTTACTAAAAATGACCACCCTATATAATATAGTATATTTATGGCTTGTGGATTTAAATCTCTCTACCTCAAGAACAAAGGTCAAGCCATAAAACAACACTTTCACTTTGTCGTTCATCCTGCGATTTGAAAATTAGTTTCCAAAAATTAATCACAGTAAGTCTGTGAACTTGTCCGCGTATCTCAATGGTAAATGTCACACTAAGATATCAAAGGTTCTTTGAGCATGTAAAATGTGTCTCCCTACTTGAGGTCAATCTTACAAGATCAAACTTAAATTTGGCTTTAAGACATCTTTCCCAGACTGTACATTTCAAATGTATGATGCAATGTTAAAATAATTTACCATGAATTTAACCCAAGTTTAGACTTTGTATAATGTGTAACAACTGTCTACAAACCTGAAAGGTCAAGATCACACATATATGTCATTTTGAATTTGGTCATACAACAGCTTGCACAGACATTAACTTCATCATTTGTCATGCAATTTTACAATAATGTACCAACACGTTAACCATGTTGAGAAAGTGTGTATTCCCACTAAAGGCAAAAGGTCAGACAAGTGTATGGGCTTGTTATATACATGTAATAAGGCTTGATTGACAAAGGAATCAACATCTTGCAGACAGGCATCAAGCTAGTTTGAAATGGAAGAATTACAATTTACATGTCCCAACTATTTCACTGTGTTTTCAGAGTGAGGCTGAAAGGGAGTGGTTTGCAAAGGCCTTTGAGAAGAAGAATGATGTCAGTATATCAAATCATCGGAAAATTGACCTTGCCAACCTCATGCTGAAATGTCAGGTATGCAGCCTTGAGGTCAGAGAAATTGGTTTTATTTTGAATTTTGTGGAATATTTGATTTATGGAAGGGCTTACTCATAAAATCCGTTTTAAATGCAAACTTATAACTGAGTTTTGCTCTGGGAAAAAGGTGTTTACTGCATGTGCTTGAAGTGCGTAAAGTGTCGTCCCAAGATTAGCCTGTGCAATCTGGTCACGCTAAGCGAGGACGACACTTTCCTCCTACTAACTTTGATTTTTTCAATGAAATGACTTCTTTTAAATTAAAAATAATATGAAAAGCGAAATTTATTCCTGATTATTCTGCGCAGACTGCACAGGCTAATCTGGGGCAACACTTTACTCACACACAGTCCCATTTTCCCAGAGCGAGGGTCATTTATTTAATGTATGTATCCATCTCATTTTCTAGTTTCGGCTGTTTATTTCAGGCCTTTGATCACTTCTTGGCTGCCAAGTTCACGACCTTGAAGAGGTATGGTGGGGAGGGAGGGGAGAGCATGATGGCGGTCTTTGATGAGATTTTCCGCAAATGTGCACAGGGTATGGACTATTGTATCGATAGCTCAGACGCAAAGTAACAACTTCTATTTGCTATCAGCATAAAACCAGAAAAACCTGCGAGTAACTCGCAGACTTTTCAGGATTTATGCTGTTTGCTGCTCATTAATATCTTAGGGCTGGAAATGACATCAGTATCTGTTGGAATTTTTTTAACTTAAATATAGTAAGAAAGGTCTTGAATTTTATTTGATTTTCTGAGGGACTACAATCACGTCATTTGCGTATCGTGGTAAAGAGTTAATAACAAGATGTGAAAAGGGCCAATATCAAAGTCGATTTTGAGTAAAGAGAGATTTTCTTTAAACAAAAAGTACCTTAAAGGTGAAAAGTGTCGTCCCTGATTAGCAAAGCACATATAATGTATATTACATGTGTGGGTAACTGTCATCATAACTGTGTTTTATTTAAGGGGGCGTTGATAATGTGGTGATATGCATGCCACACAGGGGTCGTCTCAACTTCCTCACCTGCATGCTCAACTTCCCTCCAGTGAGGATCTTCCAGAAGGTAAGATGGCAGCTTATCATGTCTGAGATTTAAAAGAAAACTTTCAGCTGATTTCTTCCTTTTTAAATGCCAGTATTGCTTAAAAAATATTTATTCTTTTATAATATTTATTCAAAAGTGAGGAAATTTTAAGTGAACTAGGAATGGGGGTAGGGTATTTTCTGCCTTGAGATGTTGGCTTGGGTTGAATTAAGAGAAGGTTGGAAGTAGTAACTCGCCAATTGTTGACACTGTACTACAAAATTTCTGTCATGGACGGATCGAAACTTCAACAAACATTTTTGAAGACTTCCCTTATACAACACTAAGGGGTTAGGGCTTTCAATTTGATATCTACTAAATAAAGGCTGTTTATTACAACAATTGAACATTTGCAATTGTTAGTGAAAAGAAAACACAATTTTAGGTGAAAAACACGACTTAGGTAAAATTATAGCTACGTAAAGAATACTTATTTTTCAGTTTTTTAAAAATAATTTTACTTATTTATGTCAAAACATCCAAATTTATAAACCTCAGATGCGTGTCTATCTGCATACATGTAGTACAATTGAATTGAAAGTTTGCCTTAACTTACATTTATATCAACCTGTCTAAGATGGGAAACTACATTTTTACTTTTAACACATATGACTACAACAACACATAGCATATACTTTTGTTCTTTTTTTTTGGCGAAATATTGCATAATATGTTTACGATTGGATGTGTATGTAGGTGCATGTGTGTCAATTATGTGCAAATACATATATGTGAATGAGTCAGTATTGACGTGTATGTATATACATGTATGTATATGTGTGTATGTGTAGATATGTATATGTGTATATGTATATATGCGTGTCCTTGTATACGTGGATTTATTCGGGTATCAAAATGGCTATTCCTTTAATAAAATTACTTTTGTATAATATAATTGTAATTATATTATAATAGTATTAGAAAAGTAGTAACACTTGTTGTATGTACGAGTCCATAAGGAAAACCAAAACATGTTTATGTGCATATTCGTCCTTTTATAGTTATATAGAGAATAATAGATTAGTGTTGATTATAGATCAGGTTTATCATGCCAGGCTTAGAAAACAAAAAGCACGAGCCGTGTTATGTATTAGTCCATAAGGAAAACCTGAACATGTTTTATACGTCCTTTTACATTTATAGTTAAATACATATTATGTGTTAATTTGGATACTTTATGAGCCCATAAGGAAAATCTGAAACATGTCTATGTGCATATACGTATTTTTATGTCCCCCACTATAGTAGTGGGGGACATATTGTTTTTGCCCTGTCTGTTGGTTGGTTGGTCTGTTGGTTGGTTTGCGCCAACTTTAACATTTTGCAATAACTTTTGCTATATTGAAGATAGCAACTTCATATTTGGCATGCATGTGTATCTCATGAAGCTGCACATTTTGAGTGGTGAAAGGTCAATTTCAAGGTCATCCTTCAAGGTCAGAGGTCAAATATATGTGGCCAAAATCGCTCATTTTATGAATACTTTTGCAATATTGAAGATAGCAACTTGATATTTGGCATGCATGTGTATCTCATGGAGCTGCACATTTTGAGTGGTGAAAGGTCAAGGTCAAGGTCATCCTTCAAGGTCAGAGGTCAAATATATGGCCCAAATCGCTTATTTTATAAATACTTTTGCAATATTGAAGATAGCAACTTGATATTTGGCATGCATGTGTATCTCATGGAGCTGCACATTTTGAGTGGTGAAAGGTCAAGGTCAAGGTCATCCTTCAAGGTCAAATATATGGGTCAAAATTGCTCATGTTATGTCACTTCTGCAATGTTGAAGCTAGCAATTTTATATTTGAAATGCGTGTGTATCTCAAGGAGCTGCACATTTTGAGTGGTGAAAGGTCAAGGTCATCCTTCAAACTTTGTGTTTTGTCGATTTTTAATTTGTTCAGTACAGAAAATTTGTCTCACTAATGTTCTACAAAATCTTATATTACATCATTTATTGATTAACAAAACTAAACAAAATACACCTTAACCAGGAAAAATATTAAATACACTTAAAAAACTGCGTGTAAAATCGATACAAATCCTTCTTCTTTCATGAGATTCAATTTTGGTATATTTTAATATAAAACAGATTGAAGGAGAAAAACTGTATTCAAACATAGAAAATTCTTGTTGATGCATAACCTGGTAGATTTTTGTCTAAATTGTGTCTATTTTTTTCGCCCTAGACAAAAAAAACTACAAATTTCAAACAACATATAATATGAAATCATGCATTGTTTTCAAATACAACTTGAATAACACTATACAAACATATATATGACATTACCTACCTTGTTAAGATTCTGCGTAGCATTGCATTAAATAATGACTCACTAACAAAATCTAATGAAACTATTAACTAAAATGGGCTTTTTAAGGAGCAAATGGAAACGGCAATATGAACATTAAATGTTAGAGGTTTAGGAAATATAGAGAAAAGAAACCAAGTATTTGAATGGCTTCGAAGTCTAAATTACTCTATTTTTATGTTACAAGAGACACATTTAACAAAACAAAATATTGATCTATGGAAGCTTGACTGGCCTGGTCGATTTGTCTATTATAGTGGCAGCAAAACCAACAGCGAAGGTGTAGGAATATTTCTACACCCAAATAGTGATATAGAATTATCAAATTTCAATGAAATCATAATCGGACAATTAATTACTGCAGATATGAAAATTCGAAACATTGCAATCACTCTTATAAATATTTACTGGCCAAATAAAGATGATTTATACATTTTTTTTAAATTAAACAAATTCTTGTTTGCGAACAGCAATAAAAACTGTATCATAGTTGGGGACTTCAATACTGTCTTAGATGCAGAACTGGACAACAAGAATGGCAATTTAAGAACACATTTACAATGCAGGAAATATTTAGACGATTTGATTGACACTTATGATCTATGGGACATCTGGAGAATAAAAGCATCCAGAAAATAGACAGTTCACTAGGCACTCTAATCGTAAATCACACATTTTGTGTAGACTTGACTTTTTCTTGATATCTAAAAACCTATGTAACATAATATCAAAATGTAATATTAAATCTGAGTATAAAACAGATCATTCTCTTGTACAATTGAGAGTAGACAACTTATTATTAGGAAATTCTGGTTATTTCAAAATTAACAATTCAATCCTTTTAGACACTGAATATCAAAACAGAATAAAAAAATGTATAAATGACATAACATCCTTAAACAAAAATTGCAACCCAAATACAATGTGGGAGCTTATAAAAAGTAATATTCGCAATTAAACAATAAGCTTTTGTTCATAAAAAATAAAACAACAAAAAAGAACAAAGAAATATTAATTTCAGAAATCAAACATTTAGAAGAGGATTTAATGAAAAATAACTCCTTCGACTTGACTGATAAAATAATACAAAAAATCAAAACTAAAAAAGAGGAATTAGAACAACTTTATGAAAAAAAGGTTAATGGATATATTTTAAGATCGAAAGCTATAAAAATTGAAGGAAATGAAAAAACTTCAAAATATTTTGCCAACTTAGAAAAAAGGAAGGCTGAGAAAAAAATGATAAATAAATTAATTGTTAATGAAAAAATATTAAAAGAAAAAGATAAAATACTCGAAGCAGAAGCAGCATATTATGAGTCACTGTATTAAAAAAAAAATGAATGAGACGACAATTCTGATTTCTTTTAAGTGCTAATAACTAAACTCAGTGAAGAACATAAATCTCAATGTGAAGGAAAATTAAATGATTATGAGTGTGGTTGTGCATTACATGTATTAGAAATGACTAACAATAAAAGTCCAGGCTCTGACGGACTGACCATTGAATTCTATAAAATATTTTGGTCTACCTTGAAAGAACACTACATTAAATCAATAAATTACTCTTTTGAAAAAAGTGAACTTACTGCCTTACAAAAACAAGGTATTATAACCCTTATTCCTAAATCAGATAAAAACCTTGATTAGATTTAAAATTGGCGACCAATAAGTTTGTTGAATATAGATTACAAAATCGCAACTAAAGCAATTGCAACCCGTATAAAAAAGGTTCTGCCACTTATAATAAGTTTTGATCAAATAGGTTTCTCGAAAAACAGATATATTGGCGAAAACGTTAGGTTAATTTTTGATGTTATTGAATATCTAGAGAATCATAATAAGCCTGGACTTCTATTTTTTGCAGACTTTGAGAAAGCATTCGATAGTTTGAACTATCTCTTTATAATAAAATGTCTGAATCACCTAAATTTCGGGCCACACATAATTCAGTGGATTAAGGTTTTTTATAATGCTATTTATAGTGTCATTACATGTATTAACAATGGCCATCTTTCTTGGAATTTTAAAATAGAAAAAGGTGTTCGTCAAGGTTGTCCTTTGTCTTTGTCGCTCTTTATTATATGTTTAGAATTACTGTCAAGTTACATAAATAAAAACAATAATATTAAAGGGATAAAGATACATGGGACTGAAATAAAACAGACCTTTGCAGATGATGAAACTTTTTAAAACGATGGTTCGCCTAATTCATTTGAAACATTAGTTCAAACTCTTAAAAATTTCAGTAAAATATCAGGCCTAAAGCTCAACGCATCAAAATCTACAGTCATGACTAAAAAACTCAAACATCAAATACCGCACAGAAAACAAATTTATTTGGACATCTGATGAGGCAAAAACGTTAGGTATAAAATTTTATAATCAACATAAATTAAAAATGAACAATTTAATGCCAAAAATTAAACAAATTGAATGCTGTTTAAAACAATGGCAACATAGGAAACTCACTCTTATGGGGAAGGTCTCATTAATAAAAACATTTGGGTTACCAAAATAAATTTTCCCTTTTTCTGTTCTCCCTAAGCCATCTAAACAAGTAATAGAAGGATTAAAAACAGCAATATTTAAATTCATATGGGACAATAAGCCAGACAAAATTAAAAGAAAACGTCTAAAACAAAATTATGAAAATGTTGGCATTAAACTTACGGATATTGATTGTTTTCTTAATGCCATTAAAGCGAGCTGGGTAAAACGATATCTGGATAAAAATAATAAAGGTAAATGGAAAACTCTATTGGAAAAAAAACTAAACAAATTCAGTCACTGGCTTATATTTTGAAAGCAATTTAGATGATTCTATACAAAATGTAAGTAAAAATAATTTGTTCTAAAAAAATGTACTTACATCCTGGCAAAGTATTAAGAACCAATAATAATGTTTCAAAAAGTTCTCCCATATGTAAACATGTAATATGGAATAATAAATGCATAAAGGTAAATAACAATTCTTTCCTTTTGACATTGGTCAGTTGTACAACTATCGAAAAGTTACTTATTATACATTTAATGAGTTAAAATATTTATACAACATTGACTCTCATGAATTTATAAATCAATATTGTATATGCAAGGAATCAATGCATTAACTGTATCAGAGAAAACTTTTGTTGATATAATAGAAAACTCTAAACAGGTAAACAAAACTCTACAAAATACAGTTACAATCACAAAGTTAAATTGATGACAGTATAGAAAGAAAATGTAATTCATGCCTTAATTTAAAAGAAAACCTCAACTGGAGAACATTATATACACTTTCATTTAAGTCAACAATTGATACTTACTTACGTCATGTTCAATTCAAATTCTTATCCAGAATCTTCCAAAAAATAAGTTTCCTACGAAATGAAACTAACAAAAAGCAGTCTGTGTGATTTTTGTCAAGAAAGTGTTGAAACAATCGATCATTTGTTTAGGGAATGTTCATATAGCCAAATTCTTTGGACAAAACTTCAAACATTCCTTAAACGAGTGAAAATTGACATTGACATAAATAAAACAACTGCTTTCCTTGGAAATACAGAAATTAAATTAAACAATGAAGTTCTCAATTTTATTATCATTTTGATGAAAGTATTCATATTCAATTTGAAAATAAAGAAATGCATTCCAAAATTTAAAATATTCTTAAATTATTTGAAGTTAGGGATACAGACAGAAGAAGAAATTGCCCTTATTAAAAACAAAATTGAACGACACAAACAAAAATGGATCCACATCATTCAAAATTTTTCAAGTGAGACTTAATATTTATATACAGTTTTCATATAACAATGCCCATACAATTACTAAAATATTGTTGTCGTATTTGTTTGCCTTTTCGTTTGTTCTTTATCAACTGTATTTGTAATTGTAAAGTACAGAAACACAGAATGAAAGAAATTACTATTTTTGGTATATTTATCCATAATACATACTGTTAAACATGTAATAGAATATATGTTGTGTGTGTGTGTGTGTGTGTGTGTGTGTGTGTGTGTGTGTGTGTGTGTGTGTGTGTGTGTGTGTGTGTGTGTGTGTGTGTGTGTGTGTGTGTGTGTGTGTGTGTGTGTGTGTGTGTGTGTGTGTGTGTGTGTGTGTGTGTGTGTGTGTGTGTGTGTGTGTGTGTGTGTGTGTGTGTGTGTGTGTGTGTGTGTGTGTGTGTGTGTGTGTGTGTGTGTGTGTGTGTGTGTGTGTGTGTGTGTGTGTGTGTGTGTGTGTGTGTGTGTGTGTGTGTGTGTGTGTGTGTGTGTGTGTGTGTGTGTGTGTGTGTGTGTGTGTGTGTGTGTGTGTGTGTGTGTGTGTGTGTGTGTGTGTGTGTGTAATTGTGTATGTTTATGAACATATGTGAGAAAGGAAGTATACTTATCATAAGAGAAATGCAAAAATCTACTTCTATGTTTTTATGTTTAATATTGTGTTATTTACTTTCATAGGTTTTTTTCTTGTCTGTGTATGCGTGCATGTTTATTTATGTGTTTGAGTATGTGTGTGCATGAGTGTGGTTAAGAGAGTTGGTACTTTCTGAATACGTTAAACCACTAATTTTTGTACATTTCTACTTTGTGTAATTGATAACTTCATAAGAGTGCATTAATCAATGAGATTTTTTTTTTTTATAGACCAGCAGGCAGTTAAAATATTCCAGGTTTTTAAAGTTAATTAAATGGCTGCTATAGTGGCTGTCTCATTCATTTTAGTTATATATTGAACATTGTATTACAAATAAAATTAAAATGGATTTGTGTGCTTTTTTAGGTCTCTGGAATCTCAGAGATACCACCTGGATTTAAAGGAACAGGCGATGTAGTTTCACATCTGTGTGAGTGACTGATGTGGTTTGCTTTGCAGAATCAAACGATTATTGGCTTAATTGTTTTTCAAATGTATTGAAAAACATACTCTGCTATCTTCGTTGAACATGAATCCACCACAGCTCATTTTAATTTATATACAAACATCCTTGTTGTATGAAATATTTGACATAAGCTCTTGAAGAATTGTTTAGATTTTTGCTAGGATGTAACATGCCTTTATCATGGTTATACGCAGGTACACTGGTAAATTTACTGATATTTTTCACGATTTTCACCTTATTGAAGTGTTGCAGATTTTTTAGAAATAATATTTATGCATTGTTGGAACCCACTGACATTTTGTTACCACTACAATATATGTGATGGAAGAACTGGCTTACCATTATATTTTTCATTCATAATCATGAGCCAAGAAGTGAACAATGAAATTTACCTTTTAAATACTTTTGAATGAAGACTGTTAAACAATCATTATTGTCCGGATAATGATCAATACAACAAAAGATAACATAACAAAATGAAAACTGCCTGCATGTTACAGTTTGAATAAGGCACTGTTCCATTGGTTGATTTTCTAGTTTAAATAAGGTGCAATTTCATTGGTTGATTTTCTGTACAAAGGATCCAATGAGATGTCTCATCAATCATCAACATAAATGCAAAATTGTTCATACTTATATCCTATGGTTAACTAAAAAACACAGAGTCAGTATATTATAGTAAATGTGGGCTCAGACATTAATATTTATGTTAGCCTTTAAAGAACAGATACATTTTAATTGCCAAGTATTTATTAGAAATAATGTCTCATTGTTTTGCAGACACCTCATCAGATCTGACTTATGAAGGAAAAGATCTTCACGTTTCTTTTATTCCAAACCCTTCACATTTAGAGGTAATAACATTTTTTTTACCTTGTCATTGTTTATGCAGAATTAGAAATTTAAGCATGTTCTATATCGGCTATTTCTCCAGATTCATCCCATATGTGAATGCTATATGAAAATCACTGTGGAGTAGTGGATATTGTGTCCGCCAAGCGACTGGGAGGTCAGGGGTTATATTCCCACTGTGGGAGAAGTTCTACAGATCTCCCACAAAGACAATGAGTACTGGTTTTACCCAGGAACCTGACTCAAGAGACTTGGGCTTTTGATGCAATCAAGCTTATATAGATCATTTTTAACTTAGTAATATGTTCACAGACTGTGTAAATCAGGGTTTTATGAGATTAACAACTAAGTAATAACTGAGTCATGTAACGGCAGGCATAAACTGTTGACAGCTTAACAGGAAAACATTAGGTTTATATTTTCCTTTATTCCTCTTCACATGATTTGGGTCACAAAATATGTCCCAAAAGTACCACAACCTGTCAACATTTTGTTTTCTTTAGTGAATATAAATGCCAATCGATTGCATTTGAGTACATGGTACCGTATTCATTCATGATTAAGTGATATCGTTGAATGAACTGCTTTTTGAAAAAAAACTTTATTTATTATACATAATAATTCAAGGCCAACAACCCAGTTGCGGTGGGTAAATGCCGCTCCAAACAGCAGACTCTTCAGGAAGGAGATTACAGTTCCCATGGCGACTCACAACAAGGGGACAGAACTCTCTGTCTACAAGTGCATGGCGATGCCTCATTTTCAGCTCAGGTATGCAGTTAATGTAAATTTCTCTTTAATGTTGTTTCAAGTTTTATTTTTTTGGCTCATTAATGCATTAACTTGTTTTCTTTGAAAGATAGTTTCAGCAACTAGGTAGAAAAACATACTGCTGCTCATTTGTGAAAGTTCAAGGATTTTAAGTGAATAAATTGGATAAATAAACCAAATGCTATTATTTCTGATTAAAAAATATTGAGCCAGTCTGTGAGAAAACTGGGCGTATATATAATGCTTGTGCGTATATTATTGTTCCAGACTGCACATGCCAATCAGTGACAATACTTTAAGCACATGCATTAAGCCTGGGTTTTCCAATGGACCGGCTGAAATATACAATGATAATTGTTGAACTCAATTTCTGATTGTCAATTTGCAAATGTTCTTTTGCAATGGATATACGTGTATACAATATTTGTTTTAACCATTCTGGAAACCAGTTTGGTGTGTCTTACAAATGTTCAGTAAAATGTGTGTTTATTCAAACCATCTTGAAAAATATTCTTTTCAACAAAATTGAGAAAGATACAGTGAAAACTAATGAATTCATGGCATAAAAAACACAATTAGTGTGTTAAAGAAAATATTGTTGTTGACACCTCAACCAAATACATATTTCAATATTACAATGTATAACAAATTCGGCTCTGGCCATCGTTTTGCTAGATTAATTTGTTATGTCCAGCTTTGTATTACCTTGTTCAAGTTGTTAAACTTAATCCAGCAATTGACTAATATATTTTTAGGGAATAGTTGCAGAAACGTTTTCAATAGCCGAGTGTCCACACTACAACACTGGTGGTAGTGTACATTTCATTGTGAATAATCAGATCGGCTTCACGACTGAGGCCAGTAGGGGCAGGTGAGATTCTCTAGCATAATCAAGTTTGTCTCTTGAGCTCAAAAACTGGAAGGTTTGTTCCTAATTTGGGAAACTAGCAATTATTTTTGTTTTATAATTTTTTTTTTTATATCTCTATAAAAAAACAAATGAAACCTTTAAAAAAAATCAGACCAATAGAAATTTAGATTAATGCTTTTTGTACACAGTCATGCACTTTTATTTTATGTACCTTGAATTTTCTTTAGCAATGGCAAATTTTAGCAACCCTGTTGAAAAACACTGTTGTTTTCAAGATCAGGATCTAAAATGTCAAAAATAGCCCAAATATTGACAGATCTGGGGAATCCCTAAATTTCTTGTTCGAGAAATTTTCCTTCACTGCTGTATGAGAGTCAAGAGAACACTGATGCTTGTCATGCCTTTGTAAAAGATTGTTGCTCAGGGTATTTTTTTTTTTTAATTCTTGTTAAGTGCAAACAGCTTTGAATTTCCTCAATACAGCAAATGCTGGTTTGAAATGTTCACTCACCAAATGCCATTTTTTTTCACAAATTACAGATTTCAACAAACAACCATGTTAATCTTTGCAAGAGAATATATTATAATATGAGCCTTACTCAGGGGAAATGGGGCTTAATGCATGTGCGTATAGTGTCATCCCAGATTAGCCTGTGCAGTCCGCACAGGCCAATCAGGGACAATACTTTCTGCAAATATGATATTTTTGGTTTAAAGGAAGTCTATACTGAACGAAAATCTGCTTAAGGCAGAAAGTGTTGTCCCTAATTAGCATGTGGGGACAGCACAGGCTAATCTAGGACAACATTTTATGCTCTTGCATTAAGCCCAGTTTTCCCAGGACAAGGTTAATAAAGATTTACGTTGCTTTGTTTCATTTCAGGTCATCCACCTACAGTAGTGATCTTGCAAAGATAAATGGCTACCCAGTGCTTCATGTGAACGCAGACTTTCCTGAGGCAAGTGTCGTAAAGTGCCACATAACAATGACGTTGCTTCTTAATGGTTGTTGAAAGTATTTTGAAACAAAAACTAAGTCCCAATACAACACAAAATAGTTAATCCCTGGGAAAACTGGACTTTATGTATGTTGTTAAGTATTGTCCCAGATTATCCTATACAGTGCACTAATTAGCGACAAAATTTTCTGTCTTGAACAGTTTTTTGTTTAAAGGAGACCTACCTTAAACAAAACATTCAATAAACGCAGAAAGTGTAATCCTTGACTGCACATTCTAATCTGGGACAATTCTTAACACACAGTTTCCCCAGAGAGCAGCTCAAGTGCCAACACATAACAATCGAAATATTGCTGATTTTACTGTGGCCAGAAATTGTGTATATTAGAGTCGTTTAAATTGTAGTTGCAATAACTAAAATACATGCTTGTCCCTATTTGAGAAAATGTATCATTACAGTTTTGCTTATGACTTTTTCAAAAGAATAGAAAATATACAGTCGTGGAATGTATATGCATAAAATCATGTAATTTATATCCCATTTTGTCAGAAAGACTTGTTTCCCTATTTGTAATTTTCATTCAGCCCTGCATACTTATTTCTTACCAGGACGTTGTGAAAGCGACATCTATTGCGATGCAGTATCGTCAGAAGTTCCGTAAAGATGTGATCATAGACTTCATATGCTACCGCAAATATGGTCACAATGAGTTGGACGATCCGTCTTTCACACAACCCATCATGTACAATGCCATTCGGAACAGGAAAAGTATCCCAGACTCGTATGCAGAACAGCTGAAGGTTTATTCCAGTTTTGTTTAGTTTGGACTGTTTATTGGAGCCTTGCTTTGGAAAAACTGGGCTTAATGCATGTGCACAGGCTAATCAGGGACTTCACTTTCCGTTTTTAAGGAATTTTTTGTTTAAGGAGTCTCTTCTAAACAAAAAATCAGTATAGGAGGAAAGTGTGGTCCTTGATTTACTTATGCTAATCTGATCTGTTACGACACTTGATGCAAATGCATTAAGCCCAGTTTTCCCGGAACAATGCTCATATGCTCTCTTTTTAAGCGTGTGGGGTATTTTTTGTGTGCATCTGCCCTCTAGCTCAATATGAGTCTGAGAAAACTGGGCATAATGCATGTGCAGTCTGCACAGGCTAATAAGGGACGACACTTTCCGCTTTTACTATATTTTCTGTTTAAAGAAAGTCTCTTCTCAGCAAAAATCTAGTTAAGCCAGATAGTGTCGTCCCTGTGCGGACCCAGTTTTCTCAGAACACGACTCATATATTCTCATCAAGTCATCACCAAAACTATTAGAGGGTGGTTGTGTGTGTGTAAGGGGGGGGGGATTTAATACTGAAATCACCAAGGATATCTGTTTGTACATAGACAGAATAATATTACAAGTTTCAAAATTCAACATTCAAATTATGACAACGTGATACATACATTCAACATGCAAAATTGTTTTGTTTGTGTTTTTTTGTCTGTATTTATTTGTCATTACTGTTACAAGCCATAGTTTTAAGTGTTTTTTGGCACTTCATCAAAGATGTCAGTTCCTTTGCCTGTGTCTGTCAACTTTTGCACTCTAAGTCCAACAGTTCTTATCCAAGCTTCAAAAACATTGGTATTTATAGTTATACGCTTCCTTCATTTGTCTGCCTTAGACACAAACTTGACTGAAGAATTTCTTAGTTCTCAAACACTTTTTAACAAACAGCATTCAAAGCTGCTGCATTTTTCTTTTTAATAGGAATTATCAAGCTGTGTTACAAAAGTAATGGTCTCTTTTCAACTTAGATGGACATTATTGTTACAAATTTGTCCAATAAATAGCCTCTTTATTTTTTATTGCATAACATCTTAATGATCCCAACTTGCCATACTTTAGTTTTTACTGTTTTATTATTTCCCTCCATCAATTACTTAATTCTTATTTCAGTAAGGAGGGAAAATAAGAACCCTTTACAATGCTATGAAATAACAAGGCACTCAGCTGCACATTATGTAAAAAATGGTGATCTACTGTATAATGTTTACTGGTAATCAACTATTATTAATTGAACTCTAACTTTTGCGGTTCTGCTCAACCATGAAATCAAATGTTCAACAAACACTTACTTTTGCAGTCTTATATCAGACACTATAAAATAATCCATGATTTTAAGATCCAACAAAAATGCCCGATTTTATCAATCCATGAAATGTAATGTGAATGACACTAAACAATTCCACAGTATTCCACAACACAGATGATTACTTTCAGGGTACTGGTGTCTGTACGGACGCTGATATCTCTGCTGTACAACAGAACTGGAGTAAATTTCTTCACGACAACTTCGCAGCGATGAACAGCCAGCTAGTCGAGGTGCCTTACTTGTTTTTGCAAAAACCATATTGAATCTGGTGTAAAACAAGTGAGCCTTGCTCCAGGAAAATTGGGTTAAATGCGTGTTGGTAAAGTGACGTCCCAGATTAGTCAGCGCAGTCTGCATGGGCTACTCGGTGACAAAACTGTCTGCTTTTATGATATTTTTTGTTGGATAATCCAGTCTCTGCAGAAAGTGTTGTCCCAGATTAGCCTGTGTGGACTGCACATGCAAATCTGGGCTGACACTTTATGTTAATACATTAAGCCACGTTCTCCCAGAGAGTGGCTCAAGTTTATTGTTGGTATCCAGCTGTGATGAAGTGTGGAGACAGTATGAGTGCTGAAACTTTCTGCATGTATTTTGTCTATCTAGTCCTTGCGAATGTATGTGTTTGAATTGTATTTCGGGACATTATGACATTCCGTATAACTTAGCTCTTTAAGAAAAGTGTGTGTTTTTAACCAGGTTTTCCGAAGGAAAAAACTGGTTATTAGATTGGCGAATGTCGGCGGGCGGGCAGGTTGGCGGGCGATCAGGCTGGCTGGCGGGCGGGCGGAACAAGCTTGTCCAGGTCATAACTATGTCGTTCATTGTGAGATATTAAAATCATAAGGCACATTTGTTAACCATCATTGGACGATGTTTCGCACGAAAGAATTACGTCGATATTTCCAAGTTCAAAGGTAAAAAATGGCCATAAATGAGCTTGTCCGGCCATAACTTTGTCATTCATTGTGTGATTTTAAAATGATTTGGCACATTTGTTCATCATCATTGGACGGTGTGTCGTTCGAAAGAATTACGTCAATATCTCCAAGGTCAAGGTCACACTTTAATTTCAGAGGTCAAAAATGGCCATAAATGAGCTTGTCCGGGTCATAACTATGTCGTTCATTGTGAGATTTTAAAATCATCTGGCACATTTGTTCACAATCATTGGACGGTGTGTTATACGAAAGAATTACGTCAATATCTCCAAGGTCAAGGTCACACTTTGAGTTCAAAGTAAAAAATGGCCATAAATGAGCTTGTCTGGGCAATAACTATGTCATTCATTGTGAGATTTTAAAATGACTCTGTACATTAATGTTGTTCACAGTCATTGGATGGCATGTCATGTGAAAGAATTCAAGAGTTCAAAGGTCAAAATGGCCATAAATAATAATGGCATAATAATTCTTAAGAATCGCCATAAATTAGCATCTCTTGTTTTGTAAAGACAGCATGCAAAATATTCTGTGTCAATGGAGCATGTGGGGGTATACAAAGCTCTAGTTATAAATATATTTTTTGGAAAACCTGGTTTTGTGACAATTTTGTCCCTTGTTAGCTCACCTGAGCACAACTTGCTCATGGTGAGCTTTTGTGATCGCCTTTTGTCCGTCGTGCGTCGTCCGTCGTGCGCCGTCAACATTTTGCCTTGTGAACACTCTAGAGGCCACATTTATTGTCTGATCTTCATGAAATTTGGTCAGAACATTTGTCCCATTGATACCTCGACTGAGTTCTAAACTGGGTCATGCTGGGTCAAAAACTAGGTCACTAGGTAAAAAAAAAAAGATAAACCTTTTGAACACTGTAGAAGTCACATTTGATGACCAATCTTCATCTAACTTTGTCAAAATGTTTGTCTAAATGATATGTTGGTTGAGTTCAAATATGGTTCCGGTCCGTTGAAAAACATGGCCGCCAGGGGGGGGGGGGGCAGTATTCCTTATATGGCTAAAGAGAAACCTTGTGAACACTCTAGAAGTCACAATTTTTGCCCAATCATCATGAAACTTGGTAAAACATTGGTTTCATTGATATCTCGGACGAGTTCGAAAATGGTCCAGATCGGTGAAAAAACATGGCCGCCAGGGGGCGAGGCAGCTTTCCTTATATGGCTATAGTTAAACCTAGTTAACACTTTAGAGGCCACATTATTGTCCAATCTTCATTAAATTTGGTCAGATGATTGGTCTCAATGATATCTGGATTAGTTCGAAAATGGTTACGTTTGCTTGAAAAACGTGGCTGCCAAGGGGCGGGGCATTTTTCCTTATATGGCTATATATGGCTATAGTAAAACCTTGTGAACACTCTAGAGGCCACATTTTTTGTCCAATCTTCATGAAATGTGGTCAGCAGATTGGTCTCAATGATATCTTGGATGAGTTCGAAAATGGTTACGTTTACTTGAAAAACATGGCTGCCAAGGGACGGGGCATTTTTCCTTATATGGCTATATATGGCTATAGTAAAATCTTGTTAACACTCAAGAGGCTACATTTATTGTCCGATCTTCATGAAACTTGGTCAGAAGATTCATCCCAATAATACTATGGACGAGTTAAAAAATGATGCTGGTTGGTTGAAAAACATGGCCGCCAGGGGGCGGGGCATTTTTCCTTATATGGCTTTAGTAAAACCTTGTTAACACTCTAGTGGTCACATTTATTTTCCGATCATCATGAAACTTGCTCAGAAGATTTGTCCCAATGATATCTTGAATGAGTTCAAAAATGGTAACCTTTGCTTGAAAAACATGGCTGCCAAGGGGTGGGGCATTTTTCCTTATATGGCTATATATGGTTATAGTAAAATCTTGTTAACACACTAGAGGCCACATTTATTGTCCGATCTTTATGAAACTTGGTCAGAAGATTCATCCCATTAATATCTTGGACGAGTTTGAAAATGATGCCGGTTGGTTGAAAAACATGGCCGCCAGGGGGAGGGGCATTTTTTCTTATATGACTATAGTAAAACCTTGTCAACACTCTGCACTGCAACGCCGATATATCGCGGTTGGTGGGGTCCAAAAATCGCGAGCGCGATATATTTGGCGCACGATATAACTCGAGAAATGTCTAACTCAATTGTATTGCGGTTAACTTGTCAAATTTCCCCAATGTTTATATTTTATATACAGCGCTGCTACATATTTGTTTTGTTATAATTGCAAACCAATTATACAATAAACGTTTTCATTACTACATAAGTATCTGTGTATTTATCATAAAAACCAAAATGTAAATTATGTTTTTTATTTTCATGTACGATCCCTCGCGAATCAGCTAAAATGAAAAATTCTTGCCGTAAAAAACGTATAAAATACATTGTGCATAGATTTGAATTTACCCTTAGCGTAACGGTAACGATACCGTGTGAAATTTACAACGAAACTTTTAACGGAAATTAAATTATCGCAATGTTGTACTGGCTACGAAATTTTTATTTACAAATAAATACACCCACGCCAATTTTCGCGCGCTTTTTATCAGGACAAAGAAATTCATGACCAGTACCGAATTTTAACGATTTATATATCAGTAAACTGCCATTATTACCTTTGCAATGACACTAATTGGATATTTCCTAAGTGTTAAAAACAACCCCAGCCTTGTGTTAACAACATTGTCACTAATCGACTGTTTTTCATGCTTCACTGCGTGCCATAGTAAGCCGCGAAATATGGGGTGTTGATACTAGCTAGAACCGGTTTTTTTCTTAAGTTAGCGAATTCTCAGATTTAAATATGTCATTTAGTGATCATGCTCGTTGGATTTTTGGGAGCCATAGCCAAAGCGCGATATATTGGACAGCGCGATTTAACGGTCCGCGATATATCGGCGTTGCAGTGTAGTTATGTTATAAAGTGCTGCTTTAATGTATTCTTCCTTTCAGGCCCTCTTGTTTTTTATAGAATAAACATATTAATAGTTATTAAACTCTTTGTTTTTTTTATAGAATAAACATATTTATAGTTATTAAACTCTATGTACTGCAATAAATCTTACATTTCATCAATATAAATGGATAAGTTTATATTGAAAGTGAATCATCTTACTAAACATAAAAAATGACTTATTTAACTTATTTAAGTTATTTTGTAATGATATTTTATGTTAAATTCTAGGCTGAATGTGTTTGAAGAGTAATGTCCCCTAGGCTTAATGCATGTGCGGAAAGTGTTGTCACAGATAAGCCTGTGAAGTATGCACAGGCTAATCAGGGACGACACTTTACACTTTACCTTGACATTTTGTTTAGAAGAAATTTCTTTTTAAGCAAAACAAAAAATTCCATGAAAGCAGAAAGTGTTGACGCTGATAAGCCTGTGTGGACTGCACAGGCAAGTATGGGACAACACTTTACACACATGCACTAAGCCCAGTTTTTAAGGCTGATCATAATGTTCTCTCTTGTAGCCGTATGTGTTCAAGAACCAGTGGGCTGGGTACCGGCAGGCCCCTGGGGCAATCACCCGCTGGGACACGGGCGTGGCCATAGACACCCTGAAATACGTGGGCGCAAAGTCTGTCTCTCTACCCAAAGATTTTGTGAGTAGTCCGAGCCTGTATTTACCGAACCATTCTTAGATCGAGTCTCATTCTGGAAGAACTGGGCTTAATGCAACACTTTCAGTCTCTTCTTGATTTTCAGTTAGAAGAAACTTCCACTAAAAGAATGATACCATGATATTGGAAAGTATCGTCCCTGTTTAGCCTGTGCAGACTTCACATGCCAATCCGGGACAATACTTAACACAGATTTATTACATATTACGAATGTACCATTGAGGGAGGTGGAGGGGGGGGGGATAACTCACAACTTTGATATGCTTTCCTTAAGAGTAATTTTGCACTCAATAAAAAACCCTGTTTATTTGCCAAAAAAATTATATTCAATTGTGCAAATGCCAAAATTCACTGTTCTAAAAAATAAATATTGTAATTTACCTGGAGAAATACAAATCAAGAGAAAATATCCAAGAATTCTTTGAACAATACAGTTGCATTATAGTTTTTATGTCCCTCACTACTATAGTGGGGGACATATTGTTTTTGCCCTGTCTGTTGGTTGGTTTGTTGGTTTGTTTGGTCAAACTTTAACATTTTGCAATAACTTTTGCAATATTAAAGATAGCAACTTGATATTTGGCATGCATGTGTATCTCATGAAGCTGCACATTTTGCATGGTGAAAGGTCAAGGTCAAGGTCATCCTTCAAGGTCAAATATATAGCTTCAAAGCAGCGCAAAAGGGGACATAGTGTTTCTGAATAACACATATCTTGTTTATTCTAAGGCTTTAATTTGGACCCAGTTTGTGTAACATTAATAAAATTTGAAGAGTAAGGCATACTGGAATGTCATTGAAAAGTAAACCTTCAAAACCTAAGTGAATGCCAGCTTTTAAAGTTGTAACGTTCCTCATTCTTTTGCTTTACTTTACAGAATGTTCACCCCACCATTGGCAAGAACCACTGTGATAAACGTGTGCAGAGGATGACAGAAGGCTCCGGTTTAGACTGGGCAGCCGCAGAGGCTCTGGCATTTGGATCTCTCATGCATGAAGGTTGGAAGGAAATTAGTTAGTTTCAAGGACATTTCAGAAAGACTATTTTTAGCTCACCTGTCACGAAGTGACATGGTGAGCTTATGTGACCGTGTGATGTCCGGCGTCCGTTGTGCTTGTGTGTGTGCGTGTGTGCGTGTGTGCGTCTGTCAACAATTTGTTAGAGTAGACAGTAGAGGTCACAGTTTTCATCCAATCTTTATAAAATTTGGTCAGAATGTTTATCTTGATGAATTCTGGGTTGGGATTGTATTTGGGTCATCTGGGGTCAAAAACTAGGTCACTAGGTCAAATAATAGAAAAACCTTGTGTAGACAATAGTGGTCACAGTTTTCATCCAATCTTTATAAAATTTGGTCAGAATGTTTATCTTGATGAAATCTGGGTTGGGATTGTATTTAGGTCATCTGGAGTTAAAATCTAGGTCACTAGGTCAAATAATAGAAAAACCTTGTGTAGACAATAGATGTCACAGTATTCATCAGACGTTTATGAAATTTGGTCAGAATGTTTCTCTTAATAATATCTGATTTTGGATCATATATGGGTCATCTTGTGTCAAAAATTAGGTCATCAGGCCAATTCTAGTAAAACCTTGTGTAGATGAAAGAGGTCACAGTTTTCATCATGTCTTAATGAAATTTTGTCAGAATGTATTTATTAATGAAATCTGGCTTGGGATTGTATATGAGTCTGGTAGAATTTAAGTTGATGTAGCAAGGTTAGTCAGGTGAGCGATTCAGGGCCATCATGGCCCTCTTGTTAAGATCTTGAAATTATACTGAAATCACCTTGGAAGAGTATCAATCTTTCTGTCTTATTTCTTAGGTATGTATTATTTAAATTTTGTGAAAGATCTTATGCTTTTTTAGCTCACCTGAGCACAACGTGCTCAAGGTGCGCTTTTGTGATGGCCTTTTGTCCGTCGTCTGTTGTCCGTCGTCCATTGTGCGACGTCAACATTTGCCTTGTTCACTCTCTAGAGGCCACATTTATTGTACAATCTTCATGAAATTTGGTCAGAAGATTGGTCTCAATGATATCTTGGATGAGTACGAAAATGGTTCAGTTTGCTTGAAAAACATGGCTGCCAAGGGGCGGGGCATTTTTCCTTATATGGCTATAGTAAAACCTTGTTAACACTCTAGAGGCCACATGTACATGTACTAATGCACTGTAGAGCCTTATCTTTGATCTTTACTGATAAGCCAAGTTAACCTTCTGTGTTTTGGTGTATTTAGCAGACTACTGTGCTATGAAACTGTTTCCATGGCAACCTTGTTATTTGGCATTTTCTAAATTATAAAGACTCTTTTGATTGAAATAACTTTTGTAAATTCTTCTTATTTTTTACATTTGAGTAACTGGAGTTTTCCACTCTCCATAAATTGTGTTCTTTAGATCAAGTTAGACTTATTTTATAAACTAAATTTTTGAAGCAACTTTTAGACTAACAGAAACTAATATTTATATCAGTTTTTTTGACAGATTGTGAACTTCTTGGATATGATGGTTGAGTTCGAAAATGGTTTGGACTGGTAAAAAAACTTGGCCGCCAGGGGGGGGGGGGGTTATTTTCCTTATATTTATTTAGTAAAAAAAGCTTGTGAACACTCTAGAAGTAACTTTTTTTGCCTAATCATCATAATTTTTTTTTTGAAACATCGATTTTATAAATATCTCGGACGAGTTCGAAAATGGTCATGATGGGTGGAAAAACATGGCTGGGGGGGGAGTAATTGTTTATTTTGTTTTTATTCTTACAATAATAATTCTTTAAATTACAATTTTTAATAACTTTTAAATTCATTGATGATAGTTAATAACTTCTAAATTCACTAATGATAGATCAGGTATATTTTCATTGTGTGATAATTCTTAAGAAATGAAATAAATGCTTTAAACTCTCTGTAAGTGCACAAATCTAAGACAGGCCCCAGAGAGAGAGTAGAAACTACTCTCCCACTATCTTGTATCAATTACATGTTAATTTGATGCAGTGGTCAGCTTACCAGCAGGCAGTCAATGAAATGTAATAAATCGCATGTAATGGGGCTGATAGGCTCAGGCTATATGTGTTTCCTTGATACCTTGAATGCAGATAAAAAGACACTGTGTTCATTTTACTGTGAATATTGTACAGTTTTAAGCAACTGATTTGAAGTTCTATTTAAAGTTATGAAGTAATTCTTAGTGTGGCGTTTTGTCTGATTTTCAATAGGGGTTTATATTGTACAAGATCCTTCTCAGAAAGAAAAGATGGTTATTTATTTCTTTATTTTAAGCATTGATTAATTTTGAATATCATAAATCCGGATATCAGTCCGTTGTTTGCCTATTTCTTTGAAATTTCATCAGAAGTTACCAAAATATTCTTTGAATATGCAGGGACTTGTGTTTTAGCTTCATGGTATATGATAAGAAGTTACTAATTAAGTGACATTTTTTTAAAATCAAGAAATTACTAAAGGGCGGAGCTACCATGGTTTTTTAATTGTTTAAATTCCACCCAATAAGTACTGATTTATTTCAGTGTTTAACACCAGTTGACCTTACATTAATAGCTGGAATGTAGATAGCAGATCTACATTCAGTTTACTCATGCACATTCATCCCAAACTCTTTTTAGCTCACCTGAGCACAACGTGCTTTTGTGATCGCCTTTTGTATGTCGTCCGTTGTGGGTTGTGCGCCGTGCATTGTGCGGCGTCAACATTTGCCTTGTTAACCCTCTAGGGGTCACATTAATTGTCCAATCTTCATGAAATTTGGTCAGAAGATTGGTCGCTGTCAAGGGGCGGGGCATTTTTCCTTATATGGCTATATATGGCTAAAGTAAAGTCTTGTTAACACTCTAGAGGCCACATTTATGTTCTGATCTTCATGAAACTTGGTCAGAAGATTCATCTCAATAATATCTTGGACGACTTTGAAAATGATGCCGGTTGGTTGAAAAACATGGCCGACAGGGCTCGGGCATTTTTCCTTATATGGCTATAGTAAAACCTTGTTAACACTCTAGAGGCCACATTTATTTTCCGAGCTTCATGAAACTTGCTCAAAAGATTTGTGTCGATGATATCTTGGATGTGTTCAAAAACGGTAACCTTTGCTTGAAAAACATGGCTGCCAAGGGGTGGGGCATTTTTCCTTATATGGCTATATAAGGCTATTGTAAAATCTTGTTAACACTCTAGAAGCCACACTTATTGTCTAATCTTCATGAAACTTGGTAGATTCATCCCAATAATATCTTGAACAAGCTCGAAAATGATGCCGGTTGGTTGAAAAACATGGGGGCCAGGGGGCGGGGCATTTTTCCTTATATGGCTATAGTAAAACCTTGTAAACACTCTAGATGCCACATTTATCAATGTCCAATCTTGATGAAATATGGTCAGAAGATTTTTCTTAATGATATCTTGGATGAGTTCGAAAATGGTTACGTTTGCTTGAAAAACATGGCCGCCAAGGGGCAGGGCATTTTTCCTTATATGGCCATATAAGGCTATAGTAAAATCTTGTTAACACTCTATAGGCCACATTTATAGTTCGATCTTCATGAAACTTGGTCAGAAGATTCATCCGAATAATATCTTGGACGTGTTCAAAAATGATGCCGGTTGGTTGAAAAACATGGCCACCACGAAGGCGGGGCTATTTTCTTTATATGGCTATAGTAAAACCTTGTTAACAATCTAGAGGTCACATTTATTTTCCGATCATCATGAATCTTGGTCAGAAGATTTGTCCCAATGATATCTTGGATGAGTTCGAAAATGGTTTTGGTTGCTTTAAAAACATGGCCACCTGGGGTGGGCATTTTTCCTTATATGGCTATAGTTAAACTGTTAACACTCTAGAGGCCACATTTATTTCCAATCTTCATGGAATTGGTCAGAAGATTGGTCTCAATGATATCTTGGATGAGTTAGAAAATAATTATGTTTGCTTGAAAAAATGGCTTCCAAGGGGCGGAGAATTTTTTCTAATATGGCTTTAGTAAAACCTTGTTAACACTCTAGAGGCCACATTTATTTTCCGATCTTCATGAAACTTGGTTAGTAGATTTGTCCCAATAATATAATGTTGTTATCTCAGGTTAGCGACTTTGGGCCTTTCAGGCCCTCTTGTTATATTTTAGGATTCAACATATAATCTGCATTCAGGGTAAAATGCATGTGTGAAAAGTGTCGTCCTAGATTAGCCTGTGCAGTTTGCGCAGGCTAATCAGGAACAACATTTCCTGCTTTTATGGAATTATTCTTTGTAACTGAAAATCCAGTTTATATGGAAACCGTTGTCGCTGATAAGCCTGTGTGGACTGCACAGGCTAATCTGGGACACCACTTTATGCACTTGAATTAAGCCAGGTTAATGTTCTTTTGCTGCCAACTAGGTTTTAATGTGCGTATCAGCGGGCAGGACGTTGGTCGTGGAACTTTCAGTCATCGTCACGCCATGCTGGTGGACCAGGTAACAGACGAGATATACGTTCCCCTGAATCACATGACAGAGAACCAGGCTGGGTTCCTAGAGGTATGCATGATTCTGGTTTTGTTGCTTAAACTTTCATCTTTACACATTGTACAATATTTTATCAGCCACCTGCAGCCAATTGTATAAACAATTTAACAACAAGGTAACCGCAAAATCGCGGTTACCGCTATGGTTACCGCGTCTCGGCGGTTTGTATAAAAAACGACGTTGACGTTAACCGCCCTATTACCGCGGTTATTTTTTAAACCACCTCTACGAGCTGGGTTAGATGCTGGTTTCCACACGGACTACTGACCAACATGGCGGACGTTCTCTATTTTAGACACAGACAACAGCAACGATTTCGACGAATTTACTTAAAAACGAATGGACTTGATGACGACGAACTGCGCCGAAGGTATAGGTTTTCCGCCCAGACCCTAGACAGACTTGTCGACCTCTTGGACCCTATTTTACGACGACAGACGCAACGAAACAGGTCTCTGTCAACATTTCAGCAGTTACTTATAACTCTTCGATTCTTGGCTACTGGGAATTTTCTTCAGGTTATCGGCGACACCTTCGGCGTTGACATAGCTACTGTTTCTCGGGTTATTACCGCTGTCGTTGACGCTATTTTCGGACTGAAGGACCGTTTCATTAAATTTCCGACCAGCGACGAAGACCAACGCCGAGTGACTAATGACTTCTTCTGGGTTCGGGGATTCCCTTCTGTCATTGGTTGTATAGACGGAACCCACATCCGTCTTCTTTCACCCGGACCGCCCGAGCCATGGTTCGCTCGAAGTTTGTGTATGTTTTCTTTCATGAAGTCCGTAATTACTTTGATTTCACGGTCGCTGAAAGCTTTCGCTCTCTTGACAGTTTCCATTTTGTCAAACGTCGTCTGTCAATTTGACAAATTGCGCGAAAATGACGTCATATTTAGTATTGCATTGTTGGTAATTTTACTGCGGTAATTTTACAAATTCGAATGGTTAGGTAACCGCGCAGTAACCATCCTTTATACAAAGGAAAATAAACAGTGGTAACCTAACCATGTAAATAATTGCGGTAATCAAATTACCACAGTTAATTTAAACCACCGTTTATACAATTGGCTGCTGATGTTTTTAGTATTTTGGATGTTTTTGATTGTTATTTGTTAGCTTCGAATGCTCATATTAATAAGAATGGTGGTAAAAGA
Organism: Dreissena polymorpha; assembly: GCF_020536995.1. NCBI lineage: Eukaryota > Metazoa > Mollusca > Bivalvia > Myida > Dreissenidae > Dreissena > Dreissena polymorpha. The sequence continues at coordinate 93,297,656 of NC_068357.1, forward strand.
CGGGTACTGTATAAGATAAATTGAGGCACACTCTGGGAAAATGGGGCTTAATGCATTTGCATTGTGTTTTCCTCAATTAGCCTGTGTAGTCGGCACAGGCTAATAATGGATGACACTTTCTGTCTAGACTGGATTTTTTCGTTTTTAAGAGACTTCCTTTAAATTGAGAAATTCCATAAAAGCGAAAAGTTTTATTCCTGATTAGCCTGTGTGGACTTCACAGGCTCATCTGGGACTACAATTTATGCACATGTCCATAGTTAGTGTCTCTTAATTTTTGGTCAGTATAGTTTACCAAGCTATTCTACAGACTTCAGCCCCGTTTTTGCTTATCTCATGACTCATTGATTTTTACAACCGGATTGAGGTCATAAAACCTGGCATGTGCATGCGTGAAGGCAATGGACCATAACATTTGCATAGTTGGGTCAATAACCATGTATGCCGGTAGAAATAATGGATTCACCCTACAACATTTGAAACAGTGTCATCCTATTAAGGAAGCAGAATGTTTGTTTTTTTTAACTTATTTTGTTCTATATCATTTGAAGAAAGTGTTAGCAAAGCTTTTAAGTTGTAATTTTTTTTAAGCAGAAAAAGAAGACTTACTTACAAGAAAATTATTGTACATTGATTTATTGCATTTATTTCAATTTAAATATAATTTTCGGACTCCTTATTTTTTGTGACTACATTTTCAGACAACTGTAATTATTTATTATTTTTGGCATCTCAATTTTTGGAAACAATTTTGTAAATTATTTTTAAGTGTCCGGACACTTAGAGTTACTACGGTAGCTTATTTACTGCAGATTTAATTGCATATATATAATTATTAGACTGTATAGGCAACTTTACTACTCAAGTCTACAACTTAATAAATTGCATATAATTATCAGTCTTTTTGCTGTTTGAAGCTTTTGCTATTTATAAAGGTCGACAATCGAATCATGTATTCCCTAGGATGTGACTACCAAGGAAATGTAAATAAAATCTTTTTTGGGACTAAGGAATCTGAATTAGTTGCCAAAAGTCATTTACCAGAAAAGAAGCCTCTGTGTAATGGATTTGGTGTCTGCCTATGGACCGGAGGGTCACAGGTTCGATCCTCCTGCGGGAGAGTTCTTAAGATGAGCCATGAACTCCAGAGTTAGAAGTTTTAAAGGATTCTTTCAGCAAATCACCCTAAAGATTGATAAGGGCCGCTTGTTTTGGGGAGAAATCACTTACAGCCTCCGTACAAGAACGTATTGCAAAAACAGTTTGTGTGAAACAATGGCCCAAAGTGTTAATTTCTAAGTTACATATTAGCCAGGCTCTGGGAAAACTGGGCTTAATGCATTTGCGTAAAGTGAATCATTAATCAGGGAAGAGCTTTTCTGCTATTATGGTATTTTTGTGTAAAGAAAGTCTCTTCTTTGCTAAAATCCACTATAGGGCAAATTGCCTGTGTATCCTGAACTGGCTAATCTTGTACAATATTTTTTAATGTATTCAAGGTTGCCAATAGCGCCCTCTCTGAGGAGGCTGTGCTTGGTTACGAGTACGGAATGAGCATCGACAGCCCGCGCACTCTGGTCATCTGGGAGGCGCAGTTTGGGGACTTCTTCAACGGCGCCCAGCCCATCATCGATACCTACATCACCAGCGGGGAAAGTATGGGTGGCCCATATGTTTTAAAATTTATTTTTGTCTTGAAGTAGAAGTGCTTTTGTGAAATTCTTTATTATCCCCGCCGATATTTTTTTCGGAGGGGATATAGTAATAGTCTCCGTCCGTCTGTCCGTCTGTCCTTCCGTTTATTCGGTCCAAAAATTTGTCCAGAGCATAACTCCAAATTTATTCAATGGATTTACTTTAAACTTAGATTATAAACAGATGGCAACTAGGAGAAGTGCAGGGACCAAAAACCATAACTCTATCTACCTTAGTTTTTTAATTATCTCCCCTTTTATATAATTTCAAATTAAATATATTTGTCCGGAGCATTACTCTAAATCTACTGAAGGGATTTACTTGAAACTTGAAATATAAACAGATGGCATGTAGAAGAAGTGCAGTGACTAAGAACCATAACTCTATCAGGGATTACACTTACTGCCTAAACTGGATTTTGCTTAAAAGAGACTTGTTTTAAATAAAAAATACGATAAGAGCAGAAAGTCTCATCCCTGATGAACCTGTGTGGACTGCACAGGCTAATCTGGGACGACACTTTACGCACATGCATTAAGCCTAGTTTTCCCAGAACGAGGCTCATTACATACCCAGGTAAATGGCTGCTACAGGCAGACCTGGTGATTTTGCTTCCCCACAATATGCATGGTGCAGGGCTCAAGCATTCATTGAGGGCTTATTAAATGTACATAAAGTGTTGTCCAAGATAAACCTGTGTAGTCAATGCACAAACTGCACAGGATAATCATGGAAGACACTTTACACAAAAACAAACAAAATGTTTATTCGCAGATAAATGGCTGCTGCAGACAGGCCTGGTGATGCTGCTTCCCCACGGTATGGATGGTGCTGGGCCAGAGCACTCCTCGTGCCGTGTGGAGCGGTTCCTGCAGGCGTGCGATAGCAGTGAGACCACCGTGGACGGGGATGATGTCAACATTCAGATTCTTAATCCGACCACCCCCGCCCAGTACTTCCACCTGCTCCGCAGACAGGTTAGATAGAGATGATTCAAGTGAATGAATTATAATAAGGCATACTAAATATATCTTGTGTCAGGGTTCCAGCTTTCTGATTTTCCTCCAAAAATGCTGTGACAAATGAACTATACTTTTAGAATGTTAACATGCTGTTGATTTCAAAAGTAATGCCTTTGGGGCCAAATTTTGTCCTGTGGTGGGATTATTTGTTATCCTTTTAGTTATATAGTAAAATTCTTCTCTGAGGCCAAAAGGTTTGGTATGTGGCATAATTTATTGTATGGTGGTCCTCTGCCAAGTTTATTCAAATCAGTTCTATGGAGTCAACAGTGGCCACCAACAAGGGTTACAAGATTTATATAGATATACCGGTATATAAGAAAAAGCTTTCAATATCTTCTCCTGGTAAACCCCATGTCAGAGTCAGATGTTTTATATTTAGTGCGTATTTTTGCAAAGTTTTCGCTACTTAGTTTGTTCAAATCATGCCCCTGGGGTCAAAATTGGATCCACCAAAGGGGTTACTTTTTTAATGTTTATAATAGAAACTTGTATTTCTAATACTGTCTCACAACATATAAAATGCGTGTTCTACAGATTAAAAAAATCTTGATAAAACCAACAAGCATAACTGTTTGACCTTTTTATTTAACTATTACTCGATGCTTTCAAAACTAATCTATGCTTTAAAATTTGCTATATCCTTTACTCACTTCCTCAGATGATTCGAAACTACCGTAAACCATTAGTGGTGGTAGCTCCAAAGGTGTTGCTACGACTACCAGCAGCCAGCTCCAGTCTGGCAGAGATGGCTCCCGGCACCACATTCCTGCCCGTGATAGGGGAATCAGCAAGTGTGAATGGGGAGAATGTGCGGCGGGTTGTCTTCTGCTCCGGGAAACACTTCTACCTGCTGCAGAAGGAGAGGGAGGCAAGGAAAGTGCAGGACATGGCCTTGATCAGACTGGAGGTAGGTTTCTAAGCATCCAGTTTAGGGGGAATCTGTTGTCCTTGATGAGCATGTGTGGATTGCACTGGTTAATCTGGGACAATACTTTATGCACATGCATTAAACCCTGTTTTCCCAGAGTAAGGTACAAATGAAAGTGGTATGTTTTGACCTACCCTTTAGCTGTTGTCTTAAAGTATTTTTGTTGTCGGTAAGAACGGCCTTTTGGTGTTCAATTTTTTTTTAATTATTACGACTTTCTTCTTGTTCTTTCCAATTAATGACTTTTCGGTACAACAGTAAGCTTTTTTCCTCTGATATTTACAGAATTCTAAAATGTTCCCTCATATAAGCAGATTTTCAACAAGTGGAAATCGTGATTATAAAAATAGGCTTTAGTTGGCAGGCAGGCGGTATGGGGCATTGGTAACAGACAGGAGTGTTTTGGTCAAAAACTTTAGTCTGCGTTGAACAGCCTTGATGAAACTTTCAAGAATCCAAGATTTCATGGAGGCTTAGGCTATAACCTGGCCATTTATACCAGGCACTTTGAAGTTATTGGACTTTATTTAAAAAAAGGTCATCACAGTGAATACTAGCAGGTCTATAAGTAGTGTCGGCCCATTTAATGAATACGTACGAATTTTGGAAGTGAAAAAATAGAAAAACACGCATGTGTTATATGTCAATCAATAGTTAAATGTGTATTCTTGGACATAACAACGAAAACTGCATTTAAATCGGCAATGTTTTGACAAAATACTGGCTAGGCTTAGCTCCCTGTAGTAAGCTGTCTCATGTACAATTGTCTCATAGTATTGGCCCTTCTGATTGGTTGCTAAGATTTGTCACTATGCGCATGTGCTTGTTCTAAAAAAAGTAACTTAATGCAAAAACGAAACTCTTGCTCATATTGTTCTTAAAATATTTTTACATTTAATTAAAAAATAAGCTGCACATAAAACATTTTATAAAGCTACTATTAATCCATAAACAAACTAACATAATTGTGTGCTACATAATTAAAAATCATAGCATCACCCTGGAATAAACATGAACTACGTTCCAACGAATACCAACGAAACCGAAAATCATTAGAATGATCGTCGTAATAGTCATGGATAACCATCAAATAAAATACAACTTCTAAAAATGGAACAAACATAAACTTTCCAGCACTTCTTGAAGATTTTTCATTAAAGGCACTATAATATGAAAAAGATTGATACTTTGAGAGTTAAAGATACTTTCTTTATCTTTATCATCGGATCATCACCAAACATTGTGAACATGTTTTTGAGCATAAAATTGAGACCAAGTTGAATAACCAGTCGCATTTTGCCTGGTGCTATGGAGTTAAGGCCCTTGAATTTCTCAAAATAGGAGGGCATTGTGATGAGAAATGTTCTTCTACCCATCATATTTTCATTTACTGTCACAAAACGTTCTGATAATGTTTATTAGCATACAATTTAGCCACGTTCGAATACCATCCAATCACACCAGGTACTTGTGAATAATGGTTCTTTGATAACAAAATATATGGTTCTTTGATGAATATTCTCACTAACTCAACAAGTCTACCAAATCTTCTTAAAATGTAAATAATATTTACTGTCACAAAACACTCTGATAATGTTTATTAGCATACAATTTAGGCACGTTCGAATAGCATCCAATCACACCAGGTACTTGTGGATATTGGTTCTTTGATTAAAAAATATATGGTTCTTTGATGAATATTCTCACTAACTCAACAAGTCTACCAAATGTTCTTAAAATGTAAATAATCATAAAATGGAGTTCAATAGGCAGCCGCATCCTACAAGGCACTTTGATCATCAACAACATCAATTGTTGCCCTTGATTTCTCAACAAGAAGGTATATATATATATATATTTTACAAACATTTCTTTTCTGTTTATAGTCAATACTTAAGTTAATACTTATGTACAATAATTTCATATTCTGTTTTTAGAGCTTGTGTCCATTCCCAACGGCTGAACTTCAGGCTGAGCTTGCTAAATTCCCAAATGCCAAAGGTTTGTCTCACAAATAGCTTAGCTAAGATTTCAGCAGATTTTGAGAACTAAGAATCAAACAATTCTTTACATAGATTTCGAGTGATCAAATAAGGAGTTCATGAGTGTTCTTATTGTTATTGTGTTAAATAGTTTTTTACTATTATTTAAATAGCACATTTAAATAAAGCATAAATCTGTGAACAAGTCCCTTTAAAGGTTTTCAAATGCATTTCTTACAGAATTTATTTGGGCCCAAGAGGAGCATCGCAACATGGGAGCATGGAGTTTTGTAGCCCCAAGGTTCGAGAATTTGGTAGGATGCAAGGTATGAAGTCTTATAATATAAGAAAAATTGTCCTCATGTGTACCAAAATATAGGAAAAATTAAAGGTAACCTGTGCCCTTTCAAATTTTAACATATTCTGTAAAAGCAGGATTTGATTTGTAACATCACAGATATTTGTTGACAGATAAATTCTTAAAGCTTTCATGTGTTAAATGACCCGTTTGGATCTCAAGACCATTTGAATTTACAGAAAAATGTTGACTGTTTTAAGTTGGTTAGATAAATCTAAATTTTTACATTTTTGAGAAATTGCTAGTGAGTGTTGCAGTCTGCACAGGCTAATCAGGGACGCCACTTTCTGTCTTAACTGGATTTTCGTTTAGATTTCCTATGAACTAAAAATTCCATAGAAGCGGAAAAGTGTGGTCCCTGATCAGTCTGTGTGTACTGCACAGGCTAATCTGGGATGACACTGTAGGCACATTCATGACGCTCAGTTTTCCCATAACAAGGCTCATTTGGTTACTTGCCATAAATAAAGGGGTCAAAAACTAGGTCACTAGGTCAAATAAAAAAGAAACCTTGTGCTTGCTTTTTATAGGCCACATGAATTTCCTTATATTCATGAAACTCTGTCAGAACATATGTCCAAAAATATCTCAGCTGATTTTGAAACTTGGTTACATTGGGTAAAAAAAATGGGTCACTAGGTCAAATAAAAGTAACTTGTGAACACTCTTTGAGTCCACGTTTATAGCCCAATCTTCATGGAACTTTGTCAGAACATTTTCTTCCAATAATATCTTGGCCGAGTTTGAAACAGGGTCACAAGGTTCATAAACTATTTTTCATGGTCAAATTAAACAAAAGTCATGTGTACACTCTGCTGACCAATCTTCATCAAAGACTTTGTCCCAATTATATATTGACAGACTTCAAAACTGGGTCACATGTGGTCAAAAACTAGGTCACTAGTTGAAAAAAGAAATTTAGAGGTCATACTTAGTGCCCAATTTTTATGAAACTTGGTCAGAAGATTTGCCCCAATGAGATCATAAGGTCATCTTAAAGAAAAAGCTTTTGAATGCTTAAGAGGCAAGATTTATCACCAATCTTCATAAAAAATGATCAAAATGTTTGTCCCAATGATATTTTGGCAGAGTTTGAAACTGGGTCAGCTAGGGTCAAGCATTGGGTCACTAGATCAAACTGAAGAAAATGCCTGTGAACACTTTTCAGGCCACATTTATCGCCGAAGCGTCATGAAACTTGGTCCGGACATTTGTCTCGATGATATTTCAGATTAGTTTTAAACTGCGTCATGTGGCGTCAAAAACTGTTACATGGTTAAATTAAAGAAAATGCTACACTCTAGAAGTCATAATTGTTTGCACAATCTTCATTAAAATTTCTATGAACATTTGTTAGTATAATTTGTCAGACAAGTGAGATATGGTTCTTGTCTATTGAAACAAATTACCACCATTTGAGGGGGGAGTTATGTTTATGTGGCTAAAGTAAAACCATTTAAAAATTGAAAGAGTCACATTTTCTACCCACTCATGCTGAAACTTACTCGAAACATTTTTTATATATATCTGGGCTTGTCAAAATTGGTTGATGGTTGTTTAAAACATGACAGCTAGGTGCGGGACAGTTTTCTTTTTAAGTCTATTGTGGAACCTTGTGAACACTATCTGAAATTTAATTTGTTAGGGTCTCAGGTGATTGCCTAAGCAATTTTGGCCCTCATGTTTTTGGATGGCCCTAGTGCTGTTATGTTTTTCACTATTTGCAGCTGAAGTATGTGGGTCGTGATGTGTTAGGACTTCCAGCAGTCGGTATAGGAAGTATCCACAAGGTCGAGGCTGAGAAACTTGTGACGGACCTCTACCAGTGAGATTGGTATTCGTTGAACAACATTGGGATCAGTATAAACGAGCCTTGTGGCAGATCTGGGCTTAATACATGTGCGTTAAGTGTTGTCTGCACAGGCTAATCAGGGACAACACTTTTTGCATAAACTGGATTTTTGTTCAGGAAAACTTTCTTTAACTCTTCCAGTGCTGGAACCAAATTTTGAAGGCCTTTGCAAACAGTTTGGATCCAGATGAGACGCCACAGAACGTGGCGTCTCATCAGGATCCAAACTGTTTGCTATTCTGATAGTATTCTTCGAAAAAAAATCAAACAAATGCTAATTTTAGAAATTCAGCAGACAACATTTTTGCAGAAGACAAATTTCCCAGCATGCAAAGGGTTAAACTAAGAATTTTATAAAAGTGAAAAGTGTTATCTCTGATAAGCCTATGCGGACTGCGCAGGCTAATCTGGGGCGACACTTAATGCACATGCCTTAAGCCCAATTTTTCTAGAATTGGCTCAAATTTTAAACATGATGTTAGATCTGTATATGTGTGATTTGTCTTTCCATATTGTTGAACATACTTAATGACATTGAATTCTTTATATGTGTGATTTATGTTTGTTAAAATACAGTTTATGTCTCACATGTACAGGGTTGTTTTTAAACAGGGTTTGAAGTGTGTTTTTTGGGATGTGGCTGAGGTCTTTTGATTTAAGAAATTTGTTGTTGTTTTGACTAACATTTAGGTATAGTTTTTTGTTTGTTATTTTTGCTATAAAATTCTTGAAAATAATTGAAGTGTTTTCAAAATTATATTCACTAAGGCTCAACTTAGTTATTAAACAAAGTGTTTGCTTTGGAGATTTTCAATTTTGGAAAAATATGCCCTTTCTGAGAAAGGGAACAGGGCCTCATGTCTGCCCAAAATTGGACAAAAAAAACATCATCTTTATTTTAGTTCTGTGTGTTGTTGACCTAAATGTTGGAAGACATGTGGTGTACTTTTTTTAATCAGTATTTTTTTGCAACTGAAGGTTTACTTGTGATGAACGATTTGATATATATAGATAATCTATGCTGATTATATATATATATATATATATATATATATATATATATATATATATATTTATATTTATATATATATATATATATATATATATATATATATATATATATTAATTAGATAGTTCATCAATTGCTCATTTGTATTTATTTTTTTTCAAGTTTTCCAAATTTTCCAGTTTTCATAAATTATGTTTTCACGATATAAAATAGTTGTGAAGACAAATATAATAAGTATATCCTGATTAAAAATTGTGTGTTGTGGTAATAATAATAAATAAATTTGATATTAAATATTTTTTGCCAAAAAGTTTAACGGCAACTTAATCAGAAATAAGAAAATAGTTGTTTCTTTCTGTTTGGTCAATTTATAGCTTAAGGCCACGACTTTTTTTTTTATTGGTTTACAAAAATTATTTTGAAAATGGTCCATCGGGCGGTCGAAAAAAAAAAAAAAAAAAAAACGGAAAAAAAAGTTAATGCTAATAACATCAGAACAAAGACAACATATCTTTTATAACCTTAACACAGAGACAAAAAATCAAATTATGCAATGAAACACATCTATATCTTCAAATGAAATGAGTCCTAACAGCACCTTATGTAACATCAGGCAATTTTAAACACTCCATTACATGACATGCGTTCTTCTCCCATTAAAACGAAAAACTGCGCTTCATTTCCATAATTGGATGCGCACCATTACGCAATGCGATGCCCGTTGCATAAATCTTATATAAGATAAACTACCCATACACAAATTACCCGGTATGTGTTTGCTCTTACTCGACTTATGAGATCGTACATGAAAAAAAAAATCGAGGTAGATCGATCCATGCGTCGTCGCGGTAATGTTTGTCAAAGTTGTTGTTGTCATGAAAACTCGTTGATTTACAACGCAAAACGTCTTATTTGAACTGACGCGAATTAATTAAATCATATTTGTCAACTTCGCTTTTGCTTTATTTTGATAATTTAATCCAAAGTTTAATGTTAGGAAGTGTTTTTTTTACTGGAATTGTAAACAAGGAGTCAGTTAAAGTTTTCCGAAAATGTGCAGTCTGTGTGAATTGACAGTTTGACGTCATCAAAGGAAAGCCGCTTTCTGTCGGAAGCAATAAAGCGACAAATTTCGCGCCGAAAAAATTGGCTTCCTTTGTCTAGCAATCAACATGCCGAACCAATCGTGTGTTTGTTTCTCAATTGACCAGTCGCCAACTCCGCCCACATTTTGTCGATCAGCCAATCAGATATCGATTTTTCACACAACCCTCAGCAACGCTTATCTGGCCGCCATTTTGTCCGACAAACAAAGCGTGTTTTACATATGGAATGGACGTAATTTTTAAGAGTTTACACAGATTTTATATCAAATGCATGATCATTACTGTTCGATCATTATTCAAAATTGTAGGTGCTATACATACTTTATAAAAGGTTATTATTTTATCTTTATTTCTTGAACATACGAACGAGTAATGAGAAAACAAACACAGTAAATAGTTTGACCACACCAGGTGTGTGTTCTATAAAACGTGTTATACCGTCTGATGCACAATATTATTAAGCAGTTTGGGCAACATAATAATTGCCACACGTGCTTATTAATCACAGCGTAATTGTCGATGATTAATAAATAACAGTATGTTGCGTGGATCTCGGAATGAAGGAACATTAAGGCATTGTTAGGTATAGTACACAAGAAAAGAAAACTATTTAATTACTTAAATGATTTCCAATTATATATTTATTTTCTGTGGAGCATAAACAAGGACAATCATCATAAATTGTTTACTTAAATATTGTTTTAACTAAAGTAGAAACAACAAAAAGGTGATTTCAACGCGGCTTAGCCAGCTTAAAGCGACTTCAAGTGTAAAATGTACGGCTTATAATACAACAACAACATTTCTAATACAACATATATTGATACGGGGAGAAATGTGAAAATTGCAATTAACATATAAGGGCCATCTTGTTATAAATAAGCAAATGCATAATATGCTAAATGTATTCAGTTCGAATGTTCGTGAACAGCACCGTTATACCAACACTTCATTTTTTGATAGTGAAATGTAACAGGTTCGCATTAAACATAAATGAAATAAAATGCATATTAGACTATATGTTAATGAAACCACGAAATTAGGCCTGTATTAAATTATGGTTACAATCAAAATTTAATTTATATCTAAATAAAAAAAATCGGTGTCTTTTTAAAAATAACACAATAAAACAAAGATCTAAAAAAATTTAATTAACAAAAACCCATCATGATATGGATATGTCATTTGCATTTAATAAAAATATTTTCAAAATTATATATGAATAGCCACCGGGTTCACTGTCAGACGGTTGAATGCAAGTTAAAAATCAATATGAAATAAATGCTCATTTTTACAACGGATTTTTCATCAACTCCCTATATAATATGTATAAGAAACGTTTCTGATAGTCAGTCTGCCGTTAACTCATTTAATTTGATAACGCCATTTCTCTCTAAAGTTTTTATGATTGTATTAACGTTTTACAAAGCAGTTTAGTTTAGTGTGCGGCTTTAATAATTTATATTATAGAAAAGAGCATAATACATCATTACAAATATAGAATTTCCCTCACGTAATCCGCTATAATTGCGATCTGCTTGTCGGAGTTTTCTAATCACTAGACCACGTGACTATGTGGGCGGAGCGATCGATAATTTGGCGACTGGTCAATTGCAATCCTCCAATTTAATAAAAGCACGTGCATAGCTCCGCCTTCGAATCTTTTGCAGAGAACGGAGGCGGAGTTTAAAGGTTAATTGAGCTAGTGTTTTACACAAGTTGAGTTCCGATTTGCCGAAATTACTCGGCCCTAAGCATTGAAACGACAAATACATTTATCAATGATTTTCCGAGATATACCGATTTGTTCCGATTTCCAAACTTTCTGTACAGTTCCTATAAACTATGGCGGACGTGTTTACAAATTTCCTAAACACATATATCGTAAATAATGGCAGTGTTTTATTGGATTATTTATACTTATTATCAAATACTATCGGGTTTGTTTAATATAATTAACATGTTAAACAATATAGTTGCGTCACAGACACGGAAATAAATTTTGATGGGGTCGACATTTGACTGACGCTGATTTTCTTATTGTCTGTAATTTTTACCCGAAATAAATTTTGAGAAGTGCCCATAAAAGGACTGGTACATAATGTGTCACATTGAAAAATATCCCGATCTTTGCAATATATGTGAACCAATCGTTGATTGTACTTACTTGATTTTATTCGCAACCGTACTCAAACTGGATCGTTTTTTTTTCTCATTTCGCTCATTTTGAAGTGCGGTCGGGAATAAAATATTTAAAAAAAGACGATTTTCCGATTTTATTTTTTTTCCCATTTTCCAAAAATTAGGGTCGGCGGTTTTGTAAACCAAGAAATATAAAAGTCGTGGCCTAAAGTGCTGTGATATATTTGTATTTCTTTTAAACAGAATACATTAAGATTGTGATTTTTCATCTACATTTTTTCATCATTTATGTGACGATGTAAGGTTGATAAGGCAGTATTAATACATACAAAATGTACTAAAATTTCATATAAACTGATGGTGATTTCAAAGCATTCCTGAAATGCATTCATTTTTAAGTATCAAGAATTTATTTTACATAACTAGGATCTGGAGTTGTTTAACGGTTTAGTTTTTTTGGAAGATATGTCTTCTTTTATCAAAAATATTAAACTACTAAAACATTTCATGCATAGTCAATTGTTGATATGCACGCTTTATACCGGTACTACTAAAACATGGTTTTTTAAGATAGAGGTGTTTTCATGTTGTATATGGCAAAAATACTGCCAGCTTTTTCAGGGCATATAAAAATGTTTGATGAGTATGCATTAATGGAGTTTGAAATGATGAGAATGCATTTGTGGAGAAAGGATTATTTTTGTTCTGTCTTGATATTTTGATTGAGACAGATTTTTTTGCACATGTTATTTGCTTGTGTACATGTTCGTGTGTTTTTTAAAAACCATAAACATGTGTTGTCATTCTAACATGATTAAAGAATACATCAAATTTAATGAAACTCGCTATGTTTGTCATTAAAAACTTTGTAATTTAATTACAAATGGGGGGTCACATTAATAAATGCCATTGTACTTAAACCTTGTCTGGACTGTATCTTTTAACTCATTTCAAATGATCAGCATGTGAAAAAAACAAATCACATGCAAAACCTTTGTGCCTAGCCATAGGCCAAGGTCATACATGGCTTGTAAAATGAGATGCATTCTGGGAACACTAGGCGTAATTTATGTGCTTGGGTTTTGTCGAAGATTAGCCTGTGCAGTCTGCACCAGCTAATCAGAGACAAAACTGTTTGCTTTAAATGTATTTTTAATTGTTGATGGAAATTCAGTAAAAGCAGAGGCTAGTCTGCACAGGTAAGTCTGGGACAACACTTAGCGCACATGCATTGAGACCAGTTTTCCCAGAACGAGAATCAGATGTGGGTATGTTACAGTATCATGCACTTGAAAGCGTGCGATGCCCCTGGAGTAAATATGTGTCAACAGTAAATATTCTAGTTGCACCTATAAGTTTCAAGTATAATTGAGCCGCGCTCTGGGTAAATGGGGCTAAGGCTAGTATTCCATCTATCTGCATCCGTATCCACAAAATCATAATACGGACGCTATATTCCATTTATCCGCATACGTCAAACGCATCTTTCTGTTTATGGGGAAAAAAATATATGGATAAAACTGAAAATTATAATCGAGATACTTATTATGAAGGACAAGCGTTAATTTATGTAGATATAAGGTACAAATCATCATTCTGCCTGTATAGGAATACAAATGGTAAATACCTGAAACATCTTCTTCTAGTGCCTTGGCTATGCTTTTCCAAACATTTGAATTAAAATCAGAGTCCCGATATGCAGAACTGTGTTGGTTGTATAATTCCGGGTAATTTTACACGAATTCGATTAGTTTTTCAGTTGATTTTTTAGATGACAGCTTCCCTCATCGTGCTAAATGCCGTCCGTATCTTGTCCGCATCCGCATTAGAATGCTCACTTGAGCGTTCTTTAGCGGACGCCTAGTGCGCGTGCCGATATGCGAATGAATGGAATAAGCGCAGTGCATTTCAACTTGTTATATTTTTTTGCGGATGCGGATACGGAGAGATGGAATAGTAGCCTAAATGCATGTGCGTCAAGTTTTAAACCAGATTAGCCTGTGCGTTCTGTGCAGGCTTATCAGGGACAGCACATTCCATCAAGACATAAACTGGTTTTTTGTTTAGAGGAGTCTTCCTTCAAATTAAAAATTCCATAAAAGCGGAAATTTAACGTGCTTTACATCCATTAGAATTGATACCTTTTAAATTGCTAGTTGTTACATACGTTATTTTCTGACTATGATATTTGAAGTAAAAGATAAAATGCATGGACAGATCACCAACACCACATTAAAGTAACAAAAATACTCAAAGTATACAAACATTTCGCAAAATATTTTGTAAAAAAAAGTTAACCCATAAAACATCAGTATTCCTTATAGCATCTAGCACTATTTTGGCTATTGTTAGCTAAAAGGAAACCTGATTTTTTTGTGTTAACTTTATTTTTAGAAATGTACGAAATATTTGTTGATTTTGAGGGTTTATGGTCTTTTAATAGAACTTGATTAACCAGGACGACTGTTAAAAATAATTCACTAAAAACCCTTTTCTTAGCAGTATTTGTTGTTTATTTTGCAATAGTATATGATACATGATTTAACAGTATGAGATCTATAAATACAATACATGACTGATAATGTAGCTGTAGCGATAGGGTATGAGGAATATACAATAATCTCTTACATTGGGTTACACACACAGATGCCAAGTTCTTTTTCCAACAACATAACGGTGTGAAGCAGTATTTACATGCATACAATATTTATATTCCACAATATTTGGCTCTTGGCATGAAAACGAGGCCCGTCAAATGGTCAACAACAACAATAATATAGACTGTACTGAGGCTTACTAAGTGCTTGAAGAAATAGACTCTTTCGTAAAAACAATAATTTTGTTTACAATACAATAGACTTAAGTTTATTTTCATTATAATAAAATAAATAAGTAGAAAAATGACAAATGTCGATATGCAACGCTATTCAGAGTGTGAACAGATGTTTATCTCTGTTTGTGAAAATATTTAAAGAGTACACAACAATATGAATGTGTTTAATTTTTACATTTTTTGTACTTTGAAAGCTTGGCTGCAAAAAAATACAACATCTGATAAACAAGGGTACTCTATAGAAACATAAAATACAAAATCAACTGAAATATAGACTAAGTTTATGTAAAAGTACAACAACAAAGACATCTGGTTTAACACCAAAGTAGGCACTTCATAACAAGTAAAAATAAATAAACTGCAAAAAGCACCACCTCCTTCAAAATGTGATACCAGCGCTGCTCATGTTCGTTATGCAATCTAAACACAAATAAAAAAAAAAAACACCAGCTAACATTATTTAGACTGTACCTTTTTAAAGGCCTGCTGTACCTTCACAAATTTTTGGTACCTGTACTTATCATGCTGGAGAAAATCATGTATTAATAAAATCAAAATGTATAATATTTAATTGAAAGGATTCTTACTCAAGTTGTATACAATGTATATATGCATAACATAGGGCAGGTTAATAATATACAACAAAATAAATTATAAAATTGAACAAATACATATGGAAGAAAAATGTTTAAAACCATTGTGTGCAAATAAAGCTTAAAAACTTGCCGCTTGATAAACCAAATTTTGAACATAATAAATGGCACCATAAATATGTTAATGCAGTCAGTGTTGGATACTTACAGATTCCCATAAAACAACAAATGCAAGCAAAGACGAGAAAAACTTGAAAATCCTTTAATCCTTGCATTAAGCGTACCATCCATATTACAAAGTCAAAAACACACAGAAATGATAATAACAACATATTTGTACTGACCTTCGAAATGGTCACAATTTGAAATTTCACCACCATTGCAACCTGGTGTTACTAAATTATAATCATTCTTGTTATCAGTGATAGTAGTTAGAGATTTTCTGCAACATAAAATGTTCATTATTTTAACCCTTTGCCTTCTGGGAAATTTGTCGTCTGCTAAAATGTCGTCTGCAGAATTTCTAAAATTAGCATTTTCTTCGATTTTTTTTTTCCAAAGAATACTATCAGAATAGCAAACAGTTTGGATCCTGATGAGACGCCACGTTCTGTGGCGTCTCATCTGGATTCAAACTGTTTGCAAAGGCCTTTAAAATTCGGTTCCAGCAGTGAAAGAGTTAATGATTATTCTAGAAATGATAATAATTTCCCTTCTTCTACAAGGACTATCACCACATCAGTCCTGAATCTGAGGTAAATTTCTTGGCATAATGGTTTAAACCCTTTCCCACTTAGATACATATTTTGACCCATTTCTAGTCCCTTTGAAAGTTATATTTACTTTAAGACCTTTCTTACTGGATATAAGTTTTTAAGGCTTCATCTCCAAACCTTAGATACTGATGAGCAGCAAACAGCATAAAACCTGAACAGACTGCAAGTTACTCACAGGCTGTTCTGGTTTTATGCTGTTTGCACATAGCCATTTGCACTTTGCTTCTAAGTAGGAAAGCTTTTAACCACACACTTACTCTAGGTGATCTTCTTGTTTAATATACAGAGTGATTAAGATAAAATATTAACAAAATTACAGCAATATTTATTACAATCACAGTACAGCGACATACATTTCTTGAAACCGAAATCCACCATTTTACTAATGAATGGAAGGACTATCAAGTTGAAAATACTCTTAAACATAAGATTGTTCATGATATAAAATTAGTACATCAGTTGTAATTTTCTTAAGGCATCTTTTACCTGGCCTGCTATTCATCCATTACCACCGGGATGGTTGCTTACACGTCATTCAATGAATGACTTTAAATTTTTTAAACTTTATACGCTTGTTTGTACTTTCTAGCATGATAGAACTCGCAGATTGACAGGCAAGTGGTTGACAACAACAAGATAGCATACAGCAGTGATAACACAGTTATGTATCGTATAGGCACTAAATGCTTGATTATCAACTCCCATCATTTCATATGATACATGCAAGGGTTGACTACAAAAGTAGTGTATCTGGCATTACAGAAGTTCAACTCTTACACTAGTTTTGCATTCAACCCTCATATTGCTATTATCCACAGTCACTGACTGTGACCCAGTCAAAACAGTCACTTAAAATTCACTTAAAACACCGCTTCACGTTCGCCCGCCAGTCAACTTGTGAAACTGTTCGACATCCAGCGTCTGGCTCTTGTCCTGGGAGCGCATCGACAAGAAGATGTAACCCCCGATGAACTCGTGCACGACCTTGCAGTCCGCGCTGAGAGACGAGAACTGCACCTTGCCTTCCTCAAAGTCAAGGATAACCTCACGCACCTCCCAGTTGACGTGCCAGCTGCGCAGGCTATCGTAGCGCCACGTCTTCAACGAGTCCCCTGAGTTCACATCCATTCGGATCACCTTGTTGGGGTGGATGCCAAGCAGCTCCTGTGAACAAGATGTATATGTAAAGTACATATCAAAAGTATACGAGCCTTGCACTGTGAAAATGGGGCTTAACGGCTGTGTGTCAAGTGTCTACCCTGATTAGCCTACGCAGTCTGAACAGGCTAATCAGGGGAACACTTTCTGCCTAGACTGGATTTTCAATTATAAGAGCAGAAAATTTCAGACATGTTTGACTCAAAATAAGTTGCACTCAATAGATTGTTGAGCAATTAACATCATCATTGTATATTTTCCAATAGACACAATTTTATTTACCTCTTTCTTGCTGTTATGCATCTTAATGATGAAGTAGGAGACGCCAAACTCTGGTAATGCCTGCCAGGCTCTTATGTACGCCAACTTTGCATCTGTAAGACTCATGTCCTTGACATTGGCATGGGCCTCCATGATACGCTGGTATATCTGTAAGAGTGACCGATTAATAGCATTTATCATCAGGCAGCTATTGACCAAAATTTTAGTTAAAATACACCATTGCTTGTACTAAGATTGTCACCAATTTCTCAATAAATGTTTATCTTTTCACTAAACTTACTTAGTTTCTCCTATCAAAACTTAAAAAAATATATAAAAAATATTCCCACATCAAGTATGAACTTTATGAACAATACAGAATAAACAAATTAAGTAACAAGAGGGCCATGATGGCCCTGAATCGCTCACCTGACTAACCTTGCTACATCAACTTAAATTCTATCAGACCCATCAACAATCCCAAGAAAGATTTCATTAATTTATACATTCTGACAAAATGTCATTAAGACGTGATGAAAACTGTGACCTCTTTCATCTACACAAGGTTTCACTAGAATTGGCCCGGTGACCTAATTTTTGACCCCAGATGACCCATATACAATCCAAAATCAGATATTATCAAGATAAACATTCTGACCATACTTCATGAAGATCGGATGAAAACTATGACCTCTATTGTCTACACAAGGTTTTTCTATGATTTTACCTAGTGACCTAGGTTTTGACCACAGATGACCCAAATACAATCCCAACCCAGATTTCATCAAGATTAACATTCTGGCCAAATTTAATTAAGTATGGATGAAAACTGTGACCTCTACTGTCTACAAAAGTTGTTTTTTAATTTGACCTAGTGACCTAGTTTTTGACCCTAGATGACCCGAATTCAATTCCAACTCAGATTTTAACAAAACAAACATTCTGACAATATTTAATAAAGATCTGATGAAAACTGTGACCTCTATTGTCTACACAAGGGTTTTCTATGATTTGACCTTGTGACCTAGTTTCTGACCCCAGATGACCCAAATACAATCCCAATCCAGATTTTATAAAGATAAACATTCTGACCAAATTTCATAAAGATAGGATGAAAACTGTGACCTCTATTGTCTACACAAGGTTTTCTAATATTTGAGTGACCTAGTTTTTGACCCCAGGTGACCCAAATACAACCCCAACCCAGATTTCATCAAGATAAACCTTCTGATCAAATTTTATAAAGATTGGGTGAAAACTGTGACCTCTATTGTCTACACAAGGTTTTTCTATTATTTGACCTTGTGACCTAGTTTTTGACCCCAGATGACCCAAATACAATCCCAACCCAGATTTCATCAAGACAAACATTCTGACCAAATTTCATAAAGATTGGATGAAAACTGTGACCTCCATTGTTTACACAAGGTTTTTCTATTATTTGACCTAGTGACCTAGTTTTTGACCCCAGATGACCCAAATCAATCCCAACCCAGATTTCATCAAGATAAACATTCTGACCAAATTTCATACAGATTGGATAAAAACTGTGAAATCTATTGTCTACACAAACAAATTGTTGAGTGTCGCACGCATACACGCACGCACAATGGACACCGGACATCACATGGTCACATAAGCTCACCATGTCACTTCGTGACAGGTGAGCTAAAAACAAGGCTATTGTCAAGCATGCCATAGCAACCACTATTTTTGACGTAGGAACAAAATGAAATGACGTACATAATGTCCATATTGCCATCTATCCATGTTGCAAGTTTCATGAAAAAATATTAAGAACTTTTTAAGTTATCGCAGGATCCAGAAAAGTGTGACAGACAGACTCTCAGACAGACTCACAGACAGACGTACAGAGCGCAAACCATAAGTCCCCTCCGGTGAAACCGGTAGGGGACAATAACCAATACACGCCAATTTACTATGTGATCAGATTAAATTCTTTCTTATACAAAACAGTGACACCACAAAACACTAAAACAAGTCTTTCAAGACTGACCTGCTTTGACTTGACCTTCTTGAAATGTCGTTGCGAAACGAAATCTTCAGGGTTGATATTCAGCTGGTTCGGCGTGAGAACCTTGAGCGGACTGCTGGTTGTCTTCTGCATACTAAGAAGCTTCTGGAGGGATTGCACCTCTGACTCAAACGAGCTGTCAGCCATTGTCTTACCCTTCGATGCCAGCTTGCTAGCCGCCATCCACTTGCAGTACTGGTCCTCCTGAAGGCAAGAAGGGTTGGATTGAAACAATTCTCAAGCCCCTTTCTGGGAAAACTGGGCTTAATGCATGTGCGTAAAGTGTCATCCCTGTACAGGCTAATCAGGATGACACTTTCTGCCTAGACTGGATTTTTATGCAGGAGAGAATTCCTTAAAATGGAAAATACCATGAAAGCAGATAGTGTCATCCCTAATCAGCCTGTGTGAACTGCGCAAGCTAATCTGGGTTGGATGACAGTATGCATGTGCATTAAACCCCATTTTCCCAGAGTGAGACTCAATTCAATTCATCTTACAAAACATACCTCTCAATGGTTAGTTATGTTCATTACAACTATGTAAATGCTACAAAAGTTTCAACCATAGCCTTAATCAGCATTTTTTTTTAATTCATACCTTAAATGCTTGTTGAAATAGACAAAAAATTATCTTAATATTCTGGTATACCCATTAATTCCGAGTAGATATTTGTCCTTCTTAAGCAACAGTGTTCCATGGTTTAAACAATTATACTTTATCAACCTCATAGAAAGCATTATTTATCACATGGGCCAGTAAAAAAATAAAATAAAAAAAATAGTAATGTAAGAAAATTCCTTTTTCTTACATATACTATTTTTTTTATTTTTTTACTGGCCCCTGTGTTATTTATAGTTGCCTCCTGCCAAAAGAGTATGTTGCACAATGCACCATTCTTGTTGATTTTTTTGAGTGCAGGGTTCCAAAAAATTGTTTAAATTTCCAGGCGATACTACTTACAGTATCAAATCTCAGCCAGATTTCCTCCATTCCATCAGCAGCGGGGATGTACAGTCTGATTCCGTACTTCTCGTGCTGGAGATTGACATCGGGGTGGGCCTCACAGCCTATGTACACACAAGAAAACAGGTTACACTACAGTGTATAAGTATGTGTGTCAAACAGGTGATCAAGTAAAAATGCTAGGCGGATGTAGAATTTGATCCCATACATCCCATGCTACAGATTGACTTTGGTGGCCATCACAGTGTATACAGACACAAGAAAAAAGGTTAAACTGCAGTAAAGTAGTGCAAAGGCTGAAAATGTTATGCAAAGTCTGTACAGACATCACCAAAAATCATGATTGTCCATCGAAAGCTTGAAATATACTCTGTGAATGATACTTTTTAATCAGCACAGGCTAATCATGGACAACACTTCCCTGGATACTTGATTTTTGCTACGAAGAGACACACGCAAAATCCATTAAAGTGGCAAGTGTTGTTCCTGAGAAGCCTGTGCGGATGTCATTTAAAGGTAAACATAATTAACATTTGTGGAAGCGTTGATGAGCTATGACCTACCCTTGAAGTTTACTCGGTTGATTGGAGCCCCGGTCGCTTCCTCCTGAGACTTGTAGAAGGCAACGTGCGTGTCTCGAAATGTGCACCAGTAACGCTTGTAACTCTTCAATGTGAACTTCTTTGGTCTAAACATGAGCAGCATAGCATAAAGGGATACCATAAGTAGATGCCAAGGACTAAAAATGTTATTATACAATAAAGTCCTCAATAACACTGTGAAATCTTGTTTTACAAACTTAAGAAAGTTACAGGAATGATCACTTGGAAGTTATATATGTTGACATAATATCTATGGCATTTTACTGCTCAATTTTGATTCAATATTCATTCACAGTTTCAATGCATAAGAGCTGTTCTATAAATAATCATGTGTTAATTATATAAAAGACCTTTAAGTCTTTTTATATATTATTGTTGTGTGTTTTAAAAAGAATTGAAAAGGTTATAGTGTGTTTTTCCTTAGTATGTTGCCATGACAACAAAAGTTATGCAAAATTCCAAAAAAAGGATACAATTACTGGTAATTTTATATAGCACAACACATGGAATATTTAAATTTACAAGCGCATGTTTTATATTTCATAGTGATTTAAAACCACTTTTATCCAACATAAACAGTTTGTTTTAATAATTGATGTATTCATTGTGGTTCATAAAATTTAAGATTTTTTTTTCAAACCTGTAACCTACTTTAAAAACTTGACGTAGTCAGACAGCACTGGCACATGTGTGATATCACTAGGCGAGGATATCGAGCTGCCCTCCAGCGACTCCTGCAGGTTGCTAAGCGCAGCATCAATGTCATCACGACCTTCGTCCGGCATTGTTGAGTCGATCGTGTCGTTACCGGAAAAACCAGACATCAGCTGGATCTGGACTTGAAGCGCCCCAAACATCATGGCTTCCTCTTCTGTGCAGTCGATCTCCTCGGAGATGATTGCCCATTTAGACTGCTCGTAGAGCTGGTTGATGCGCACTGCATCATACTAGAAATAACATAAAAACAGGTCAATACATTTGGTTTAAAAGGCTTAACACTGACTAAGACCCATTTGAGAAACCATCACAATGTCATGTTGTTTCATCTTTTGGGGCAATGAAAGAGACCATATTTAATTTATCAAAGTAACCTACAAATAAATGAGCCTCCTTTTGGTAAAGCACAGTTAAATGCATTTGTGAAAAGTGACATCCCAGATTAATCAGGAACAACACTATTTCCCCTTGAATGGATTTTTTACAAAGAAGAGACTTCTTTTACATGAAAAAAATACCTTAAAAGCAGTATGTGTTGTCCCTGATTGCACCTGCTTATCTGGGACAACACTTTAAGCACATGCATTAAGCCCTGTTTCCAAAATGAGGTTCATTTAGAATGTTGACCAGTACTCCCACATCAATGTTCTATAACTAGTAATGTAATACCCAGCACTTTTAATGTCTGAAGTGTATTTTGTAATATTTTCATGGATATTTACATAGATACTCCTCTTGTCTCCATACTGTAATGTAGAGAAGTTAGCTCCCTTAGATAACATTTATTTCATTGTACACTTGCTGCTTCCATTACTTCAAAGCATGTAACAACCGTGACTGCCAAAGCTCAGCTTTATAAACCTGCATCTGATTTTAAGTTTACCTTGCAATTGCTGCCTTATAAAGCAGAAAGATGATCAAGAAAACTTGACTGAAATGTTTGAAATATTTATGATTTAGTACCATGTTGCTCTTATTGGAACATAATTTATTAGGGATTTAACCACTGCTGTTCTGATCGTTAACTCTTTCAGTGCTGGAACCGAATTTTGAAAACCTTTGCAAACAGTTTGGATCCAGATGAGACGCCACAGAACGTGGCGTCTCATCAGGATCAAAACTGTTTGCTATTTTGATAGTATTCTTTGAAAAAAAAGAAGAAAATGCTAATTTTAGAAATTCAGCAGAGAACATTTTAGCAGACTACAAATTTCCCAGCATGCAAATTAGTAATAAACTGCACAAATGACACAGAATTATGCAGATATTACCAGAAAATTGCACATCCAGCAGACTCCTGGGAAATAACAGCGTGCCAGACATGTAATCGATACAAACTAATCATAAACTTCACAGAAATATTGTACATTATCCATCATGCTTCAGGGTTTTGCAAAGCTGTTTCCCTGATTAAAACTGCATTATTTACATGTATTGTGAAACTCTTCTCACAGTTAAATGTTCAACATATCAATTTCCAGTTAAGGCTTAGTATAACAAACCATTGTGTTAAATAGAGCCTCCATTAATATTCTGGAAGTGTGCAGTCAAACAATAATAAATGAATTGTTTTTCTGAAAAACAGTGGCACAGTGTGTTCGGTGTAACCCAAAACTAATGTCTTCTGACACCTAGTGTGTTTTGAATTAATAATGCAAAGTAACCGGATAGGTATCACTGGTTCAGTTCATAGGTATGTTAATGGCATTTTTCTTAATCAGACCACAGACTGTGAGCGCCATTAACTGTCAATAGTTCCACCCTAAAAAATACCTGACTCTATGGTAACCTGCAGAGCATTATATATTTGAAATATATATATTTTTAGGAAAGCATTAAACAGTACACTTCTTTTGTCAACATGCCAAATTGGAAGTAAAACCTAGTTTTGTTGAAAGTATGTTTCTGTTAGAAAAATTATATATAAAGCTTTAATGGAATGAATGAATATAACACAAAGAATGCTATGTGTTTGCAAATAATTAGAAAATGTATAACAATAACGACAAGGGCTGTTTGTAAAACATGCATGCCCCCCATATGGGCTGTCCGTTGTAGTGGCAGCCATTGTGTGAATACGATTTTTGTCACTGTGACCTTGACCTTTGACCTAGTGACCTGAAAATCAATAGGGGTCATCTGCGAGTCACGATCAATGTACCTATGAAGTGTCATGATCCTTGGCAAAAGCCTTCTTGAGTTATCATCCGAAAATCATTTTACTATTTCGCGTCACCGTGACCTTGACCTTTGACCTTGTGACCTCAAAATCAATAGGGGTCATCTGCAAGTCATGATCAATCTACCTATGAAGTTTCATGATCCTAGGCGTATGCGTTA